>NC_135499.1:121057312-121249812 GCF_052857255.1 Amblyomma americanum
GCTGCCGAAATATGCGTATACATACGTGTTTCACAACTGAAAAATTTATTTCTTGTTACAACCGCCGCGGTGGATCAGTGGTTATGGTGCTCAGCTGTGACACGAAAGATGCGAGTTTGATCCCGGTCGCAGCGGTCGCATTTCGATGGAGGTTTGAGTGAAAGGCTGTGAAATATCAGTGTATGCCCTTTATACCCTGTAAGTATTGGCCAACGGACACGTGGAAAAGGGATCTCCCTTTCCTCTCTTCCCTTTCTATCTCTCCCTAAGTTCCTCTTCCCACATGTACGGTAGCATACTGGGCGTCGCCTAGTTAACCTCCTTGCCTTTTCGTTCATTTTTTTTCTCTCCCTCCCTAGATAGAGGCTGAATGCTAAATACCCGTGTACTCTGCATTATCAGTTTACGTTAAAGAACCCAGGTGGTCGAAATTATTCGGTATCTTCCGGTATACCGTCCTTCATTTATCAAATCACTGTGGGGTGTTAAACCACATAAATTTAAACTTAATTACAGGTGGTGGGCACATGGAGCACACCTCGACTGAGTGCCATGACTCCAGTATTGAAGGTAAGCAGTCGGCACTTGACCTAAGCTGCGCAATGGGCTGGTTAAAGTGCAGTGTGCTGTGATATTGTTGGTTGCAAGGTATAGTGAACACTTGTAGCTGAGCACGATGTTGCACTTATTAAATGTGCATCTCGAGCCAGGCTCACATGTTGAAAAAAGATACAATTACAGCTACTGAATCATGCCTCCAGATAACCGTCTGACCACTCGTTTCATTGCAGACGAGCCATCAGTGCCAACCACAACTGCAGATCACGAGAATGGCTCTGAAGGTATTTTTCAACGTTAAAACTAAGTGTAGTTTCTGCCTTGAGCCTGTACATTTTATTCTTTTTTAGTGCTGATATTTCTTGGGACCAAAATGTTTATCAGGCTTTCTTTTGTATCCTGAGCTTTGCATGGACAGCGTTTTAGATTTTAGTCGAGATGTTTAGGTGGGTAAGGCAAGTTCAGTTGCATGCCTTTAGGATTATCTCTTGTCATAACATTGTCATGACGCGAAAAGTGCCTTCTATAGATATTTATAAGCAATACACGCTTCATACTTATACAGTATTTATTCACAGTTTCAATGAGAGATGCTGCTGCTTCACTCCTGGATATTTTCATAAGACAGCTAGACATCACTGGTATGACACTAAATAATCGTTTGGCAAAGCAGTAGACTTGCATCAGACTCTTTGTAGGAATGAGCTAGTGAAAAGATGGAATCAAAAGTGTTCATACATAAGCAAGAACAAAAAATCAAACATACCACAGATATAATTTGCTTTTTAGATATGCAGTTAAAACCTTAACACAGCAGCATTCTGCATTATCTTATTACAGTCTAAAGAATGCTATTATAAATACTATTTTAAACATCGGTACAAGCACAGTATTTCATCATTTGACCGTAATTAATGCGAGTGCTTGTACACAGCTTAGGAGCAAGATAACCACTCGCAGTGCTTTCAGTTCGTTTACTATTTTTTTCAGACAATACTTTGCGTAAATTTGCCGCGTTTAGAAAAACTGAAGCATATTTGTCAACTGTATATACAATACAGTCCGCCAATGACTACGGCCTTCAACTGCTAGCTCTTCCTTTTCCCTTTAAGAAGCTACAGCTGCGCCTAAAAATCACATATGCATGAACCTGTGCGTAAACCAGAGCACAGTGCGAGCGTGAACCTGCATGCACACTTGCAAGACAGGTAGCTAAAGAAATACCAGGAATTGTATGAATTGAAGAGGCAAGCAGATATAATGGCCTAAGAAATGCCAACACTTCAGCAGCAAAACACCATGCTAAAGAAAGGGCTAATGCCTGCCCCATAGGGCTACCATGTTATAACTGGCTGTTCGGACAAGATGAGCTATTACACAGGGCTCCTCAATGAGAGAGCATTTCAGTGGGCAGTAGGCCTCTTCAAGAATGCAGCGCAGAGACTAGTGAAAGAATCTATAAACAATCTATAACTCCAGAAGACCACGTGCTCATTGTACTGATGAGACTCGCAGATTTGTTTTGAATTTGTAGACTTACATTTCCAAACTGTTTAAGATTGGAGATACAGTATTGGTTACTGAGCTTAAGGACCTCATTGTGTGGGCGGGCGACGAGTTATTTCACACGTGCAAGCCAATTCTGTTTATGCAGAAGGCCTTGACACGTGTCAGAGTCGTAATAGACAGCCCTGAAACTTGCCTTGAAAAGGCAAGTGATACAAGGGCTCAAAGGGCCAGTTGGTCTATGTACAAGAACTCGAACACATTGAGGTTTCTGGTTTTAATCATTCCGAATGAATGATTCTCCTATGTGTCTGACTTCTGAGGTGGGAATGCCAGTGACGAACAGCTCGTTATCGGTTCTTATTTCACTACCAAATTTGAGTATGCGGACGACGTGATGTTGTATCGCAGATTAACCTTAGGCTCGGGAGCTGGGAGCTCTTGGTGTACTAATAGTAGTGCCAGCCTACACCAAAAGAAAGCGACAGCTGCCAGAAAGAGAGGCCACAACTTCACGGGAGATATCACACCACCGCCTGATAGTGGAACAAGTTATTGGCAGATTGAAAATGTATCGCGCCTTGAGAAAAGTTGTACCTTTTTTATGAAGCACAACCTCGATGTCATTATTGTCCTCATTGCTCTACTATCAAATTTAATTCCAACATACACCTAGTACCAGCTTCTGAGGCATTGCACATGCAAAGTGGAAACAGCACCATGTCTTCATTTTCCAACAGAGGAGCAGTTCCTTGCTTTTCACCCATCACTTCCCCCTCTAAATACCCTTTAAGGCTTACATTACCTCCATCGTAAAGAAAGCCATGTATATGCCATAAGGAGCCCCATAAGGAGCCACTATTGCCTGTGAGGATTACATTGTGTCTTCTTTTTTGTCTACGTCATAGTATGATTTCAGCTATTGAAAAAGTCTGAAGGCTTCTTCGGGAGCTTTGCCCGAGATTATCCGTATTTGCTCATGACATTGCCCCCTTTAGTTATTCAGTGCATAATCTCACTTCTTAAAAGAAAAATCCTGGCACCTTCCTAGCCAGGACTGCAAGTCTGTCAGACACTTTCGCGGCTCATAGCCAATACTCCAAAAACAGCAATACTGCATTACAGCAAATGCTGCAAGGAAGTTGACAGCACATGAACTGTACTGTATTTGCAAATGTGCATGCAGTGGAAAGAAAAACGAAATTTCGATCTGCAACTGTGTACTCATTTCTGTACATGCCACGACGACTTGTGAGTAGAGGTAACAATTATTCTTTAGAAAGGAACCTAAAAAGAGCAGAATTGCAGGCATTAGGGTATATACACAAAAACTGTTAATCTTAGTTCAGCATTCTTCATTCGCCACAAGTTTTTTGCGCAAAAAAAACGACACATACACAAGACCACAGTACGAGCGCAAACTAACAAGTGGTTTATAACTACAAATATAAAAAAAATTTGTCGCATGCGCATCAGGTACTCCCATATTATGATTGGTAAACGTGCATCACCACACCATCAAATAAAGATTTCAGTAAAGCTAACTGGCTATTGTACAAGGTCGCAGACGTGTCACTGTCGCAGTTATGCGAAGTCATTATCAGAAAGGCTTCCATTATTTAGCGCGCCTGAGCATTGATGTGCATGCCAAGAATCTTAATCTCATCAAGTCGTTAGCTGCGTTCACAGGTTTTACAATGCTCAGTCAAATTCGTGTTTTTTTCAGCGCTCGTGTGCTGTGCGATGCCAGTGCACGTTAAAGATCCCCAGGTCGCCGAAACTAATCCAGAGACTTCCACTACGGCACTTCTTCCTGCCTTTCTTTTTTAACTCCCTTCTTTATCCCTCCCTTCAAGGCGCGGTCCGGGTGTCCACCGAGATATGTGAGACAGTTTCTGCGTCATTTCCTTTCCTCAGAAACCAATTTTCAGCCCGATCGCGGCGGCTGCGTTTCGATGGAGGCGAAACGCTAAGGCGCCCGTATGCTCTGCGACGTGACGGGCGCTGTGCGATGTTGTGCGATGTCAGTGCACGTTAAAGATCCCCAGGTGGTCGAAATTATTCCGTACCCCTCCACTACGGCACCTTTTTCTTCCTTTGTTGTTTCGCTCCCTCCTTTATCCTTTCCTTTACGACGCGGTTCAGGTGTCGGCCGATATGTGAAACAGATACTGCGCCATTTCCTTTCCCCAAAGACCAATTTTCATTTTCATTTTTTTTCACCCTCTCCTAGCGTCCTAGTGTGCGTTCATGCTCCCTTGAGCGATCATTTACGCAGCGTCTCGTTTGGCCAATACAGCCTTTCCATATGTTACTGCAATGCTGCCATGTTACTGCAATCTTGCTGCAATTTTACTGCTCTTTTTTCACATTCAACATAGGGCTTGCCAAGTTTTTCAGTGCAATCGCTCTGCCTAGTTTTCTCCTTTGCAGTGACAGCACAGAGCTGGCATAGCTTCACAGCTGCCGAGAACACCTTAGGTACTCCATACCTGTTGGCCACTTTTTTTCAGGTTGTGCGCTAGCTTATGCATGTAAGGTACTACCACAGGTTTTTTACTGTCATTTCGGGCCCTTCTGTTCGTTTTTCCTTTATCAGCACGCAAGCGAAGCAGCGAGACTGAGTGGAGCCCTGGACTAGGGGCCCAACCCTGCTTTGAAGGTCAAGAGTCTGCAGCGATGCAGACGAAGACCGAACGCTAAACACTTAATGGACCACATAAAGTTTTTTTTTCTCTCTCTCTCTCCTTTCATCTTTTATAGGAGGGCTTCATTCACCACCGTCGAGATCGTACAGGACTATTCGAAACTGTCCAACCGGCACACTTGAATCAGGAAACTCTCACTCATTTTGTGCGGGCAAGATTTAATGAGCGCAGACTCGAGGCATAGCGCAGCAATGCCCGTTTTGACAGTCTTTGAGCGTGCAGACGCATACGGTAGAAGACCTTTCGCAACCATGTGATGATACATCCAAAACAAATGCTTTTCAGGAAGAAAACGTTTGATGTTCAAAAACTGTACACATTCTGCAGTTGGTATCTCATGCCTAAAGGTCAGACCCTTACCAAGTCCTCTAAAATCACTTAAAATCTGATTCGTTATGCCACTGTACTTCTTGTTACTCTGCTCCTTTAAAAGAATAAGAAAATCATCTATGTACCTAAACACTCTTAAAGCCTTGTTTGCATCAAAGACATTCGTTAGCACATGGTCAATATCAGAGAGAATAAGACCGGCTACAGCCACCTAGGAGACATGACCTGATGTCTTCATCACAAACTACCCAACAGATTTGGAGCAAACTCGCACCGTGGTAGGTGAAAGTTAACTTAGTCATTGGTCGCTCGGGAATAGCAACTTCTGCAGCAAAACGCCAACCTCTGGGAGCACCTGCGCCATCGCAGGGCAGTGGCCCATCACAACCGCTGCAGCACACGCCAGGAGAGATATGAGGACTCCCACAGATCTATGAAACTAGAGAATGACCTTGTGCATTCATTGCAATTAGCCATTATTCTATGGCTTCAGACCCTCATGACAGAGCTTAAGTGACCCCTCGAATTGTTTCTCCTTCTTTATTACTACATTTTGAATGATCATGTTGTACCTTTTTTGGTCCCCTCTTTGCAATACCCATTGTGGAGGCTCTTCAGAGATTAGAAATGATGAAGATGCTAATGGTGATGTCGAACGCTATTCCGTACAAAAGATTTTATCCTGCAATTTCGTTGCTCTTTTTGCATTGTTTTTTGTGTCGGAGGCATGGTTGCGCTAAGGAGTGAGAATTGGAAAGAAGGTGTAGTGGTGCAAAATATTTATTGTTATGATGACAAGAAGGGTGAGGAGTTAGAGATTGTTGAATCTAAGTTCTAGTGATTAGCTGTACCGTACATGGAAGAAAGTTAAGTATATAGAAAGTGTACAGGAAGGCTGAGGCCTCGAAGTATTGCCGATACCTCCTCTTTTATGTGACTCTATAAGTATGATTGTCAAACTGATGATGAATTTTTATGGCGATTGTAGCCAAAGAGCACCATGACATGAGGTATATTTCTTATACTCAATCAAGGTGGGGTCAAAGACCCAATTTCTAAGCATTTCACCATAAATAAGCCGAGTGCCGCCAACGAGAAATTTTGTACCCGCTGTATCACCAGTGGGTACCCGGCGGCATTGGGGAACGAACACCGCACGTCCCGCATGTGAGGCCGATGCTCAGACCACTAGGCCACCGCTGCGATCTCATGACTGGCAAACTGTCTGGCGTGAGTTAAAATGGAACACTGAAGAAGACGCATAACGCTGATATTTAATCGCTTAAGATGACTAAAACCACACTAATGAAGGCGTGCTTAGCAGCCAATTGGAAGAAGCTTGGGACACAATTTTTCATCTTCTGGTTCTTCCATGCAGCCAGGCCTATAGCTTCCTGGAGTCGATGATCCACAAACCGCTTTGAAGACAAGTTTGCAGCATTGGCCCACGTTGTTCTTGACGTCATTTTCCGGCATTAACATCTCGCATCGACGTTTACCTGAGTAGAAATGAGGAGTAGGGGCATTGGAATCATTTCGCAAGGTTATCCTAAATCTCCAATTAATAAATTAATCAGGAGACCTCCACTACTGCACCTCTTTCTTCTTTTCTCCTTTCACTCGCTCGTTTATCCTTTTCCTTACGGCGTGCTTCGGGTGTCCACCGATATATGTGATAAAGTTACTGCGTCATTTCTTTTCGTCAAAACCAATTTTCATTTATATTTTTTCAACAGTCATGATTATCGTAGGATGCCAAAACTGCTCCCGTTTACAAGAAGAGCCAGCGTTCGTCCTTCTTTTCAGTGAAAAGGAGGTAGCCACCTGCCACTTTGGGCCACGGTGATTGGTCGATAAAGATCACGTAACCTTGTGACTTCATCTAAACCTGCCAATCATGGCAGGTGTCAATCTTCGCAAAAATGTGTGTGCGATCAACTGCACTTGACTGGCTTCAATGAAAATAATGCTATTAAATTCTGTTGCACTAGGACACTTTGGATGCAGAGAAAACAGAAATTATAGAATGTCCTTTCCGCAGTCTTGGGCGTATTAAAATTATGTATGAAGGCATTTAGAATAAGTTTTACAGCGAACATCGGGAGCCGCATTAATCATCCAGCAAGCTACTCACGCCGCAAAGTATCTACATAGATCTGCAGGTGCCCATCTTCCTCCCAATGGGTCACGACGATGCCGCCATGTGTCCTGTATTTCTTGAAAGGCGTATATCTCTTCGACATACCACACAGGCTTAGCCGGTGGCACCGAAGAAAAAAAAAAGCCTAACAGTCTCTGCCTTGTCGACCTAAAAGCAAAGACAGAGCACCGCGGAGGAAGGTGGAGGAGAAGGAAAGGCAAGGACCACAACTAGAAAAAGAAATCGGTTTGCTAGCCTGCCCTGGGAAAAAGAGATGAGGGGATATAAAGGTGAAGGAGGAAAAAAAACACCAGAAATATGAAGTTAGTGCGTGAAAATCACACGGTAAAGTTACAGCCTATCGTGTAGGTCCAGCATTTCAGCAGAGGGCAGTGCCTGGAAATAATTCACCACCGACGATTGCCGTGGCAATTGTCGAAGTCACTTCTGTAACTGGGCGTAAATCAAGACTTTCCAACGCGTGACATAGCGACTGTCTTTCGGTGCTGTGTGCGGATTTGCACAAAGAGTACATGGTGATCTAGACGCATCTGCAGATAGCATATCCAGGCTTATCAACCATGTCACTAACAATAACAAACGAGTAGCAGTTCCTGAATGCGACGCCAAGCCATACATGGCACAGAAAATCTGCTTCACGTCTTGGTTGGCCGGCCTTCAAGCCAGAGTTGCAGGCCAGGGTCCAGGGATTGCAGACTTCTGTATGAAAACTGGCCTTAGTTTCACGAGGCGAGCGCGATCTCCCACTTAATTTTTCGAAGCCTACCCTCTGCGTTCATTCTAGAAACTGGGATCGAGACATATTCACCGGCACTGTGACCGCCTGCGATGCCGCTCTGTCCTGGTAGTCATTGTAGAAAATTTTGTGCCCTTTCTTCATCGTAGAGTGATGTACCTGTCAGATTTTCGCGACCGGTTGTTCGTAGGGTCCACGGCGAAGAGGAGCTTGTAAGCCTTGGTCGGCTGCTTTTATATCAGTGAAAATAGAGCACTGCTGGGGGTTTTGTTGACCGATATATTCAAAAGCGAGAGAAAGACAAGTATGTGCTGTGCCTGTCGATGATGCCTAGTAAGACGTCTCAATTGGGATTACTGTAGCTCGTAAGGCGGCGACCAAGAAGGCCGAACAAATGTTGTGGTTCACTGAGCCGTCTGTGTAAACGTGCCGCCGGCGTCCGCGGTTCTCATGCAAATAGTAACGTGATAGCGCGTCACATCCCTTCGCCCAGAAAATCCGGTGTCGGCGTCGGCGTTGTGAGCGAAAAATCACGAGCATGGCTACGACAAGTGGTGCTGAGGGAGCAACCTTGGGGGCAGGTGGGCCACCTTGGTCACTTGACCTTGCGGTGTCATCACAACCTCCCCACCGGATAGTGAGCAGATACATACAGAGAGGGGAGAAAGGCAGGGATGTCAACCAGAAAGGTTTCCGGTTGGCTAGCCTGCACTCTGGAAGGTAATGAGGGGATTAAAGAGGAAAGAGTGAAAGAACGGGAAATAGTCACAATCTGTCGATCAAGGCAGTCTCTCGCAAAAATCAAAACATGGCCTTGTAAGCCTTGATGGCAGTCGACAGTGTTGGCCACGGACCGAGAACCTTGGCCTGTGTGGAAGACCGAGGATCAAGGCTGTCCAGAGCACAACGCAGCTACGTCTTTTGTTCACAAATACTGGGCACTCACACAGGAGATCACTGATTGTCTCTTCGCAGACACAGTTTACACAAGAAGGGCTGTCGTCCATCGCGATCCGGAAAGCATATTGATTTGTGAAGGCAACGCCGAGCCATAGATGGCACGATAATGTTGCTTCGCGACACGCTATGTCACATGGCAGACGGAGGTGCTGTCCAGGGTCCAATGCCTTGAGGCGATTGTTGCAGAACTCTCCCGTGTTCCTCGCTGAAAGTGTAAGCTCCAGCCTCAAAGAACGAAGCCCACATGCTGCGTCAGCTCTCGTTGCAGGGATATTGATAGGGATTCCGTCATTGTGGGCAGAATGGGCAGCTAATACCGCAGTGTCCTGGCAGCCAGTGGAAAATTATGTCATGTCCTTTCAATGTGGCGCCGTGGTACAGCTTGCGGATTTCTGCAACGAGTTGTTCGTATGACCAGCGGCGTGTGCAGCTTGCAGGCCTTGAAGATCTCCTTTTAAGTCGGTTAAAAATATCCAGTCATGTGCAGATTCCTGACTGAAGAACTGAACAGCAGTCTGTAGGGCAGCTAGTTCCGCACCAGTTGAGAAGATGAGATAGGTAGTCCTTATCTTCATTAAAATAGACCTCGTCGGTGTTACCACCGACTCACTGGGTCATCTGTGTAGACATGTATGCGGTGTTTATGGCTAAAATGCAGATGATCCAATGTTATTTCTTTGACAGCAGGCATTGATAAACCAGATTTCTTAGCAATTCCCGCAATAGAGAGGTGTACCCGAGGTTCATGGAGACATCATATGGGTGAGCATGGTCTTGAAACAGGGGTGAACTGAGAAGGAAGATAGGCCCGAAGAGCTTTAGTTACTTTTGCAAATGCAGTATGCGGTTTGAGTACTGGAAGAGCTTTAAGATGATGAATCGGAACTCGTGTGAGGTGCCGAATGAGTGTTCTAATGTTTTCAACAGAAATGTATGTAGTAACAGGATGCTCCCTAGCGACAAGAACAGTGGCTGCTGTTGAGGCACATTTAGGCAGTCCAAAGCAGATTCGCAGAGCTTGAGCTTGAACAATTTGATGTGTCTGGATGTTTGTCTTTCTAATATTGTTTAAAATGGGAAAGCTATGCCGCCTGTATCCCAGGAACAGCGAACAGTACAACTGAAGCATCGAGTGCACAGATGCGCCCCAGCATTTTCCCCCGAGGAAGAAGAGAATATGAAAAATCGCTGTCTGTATCTTTATCATGTAGTGGTGGAGGCTCCACGAGAGGTTCCTATCAATAATAATGCCAAGGAAGCGGTGGCTTCTCTCATATGGAATGGCGTTGCCAGTAATATAAATGGGTATATATGGGTTGCATGTGGTTGTTAAATAATTGATCGATCGCTCGAGAAGAGCGACCTGGGTCGCACAAGGACCACCGCTGTCAGCCTGTGGCATCGCAGAGCAGTAACCATCAATTAACCGCTACATCATCGCGCCAGGAAGGGTATGAGGACTCCCAGGGACCTATATAATAAACTAGAGAATTATCTTTTTCATATGCGAGAATTGACCCGCTAATCTATAACGTCATACCTATAAGGCGGAGCTTAAGTGTCCCCTCCAATTTCTCAAAAGTTACCCGTTTCAATTCTGTAGGCAATATTTCGACGCTCTTCCTTATTGCGGGTATTGAAGTAAGAACAGCAGTTTGATGCCAGCTCCATAATGGGGCGCACGGTCTAGAGGCTTTATTTTAAACTGGAATATCAAATGTCGTGATGGGCATCAGTGCTTCTTGCAAACGATGCATGTGACCTGGTAATCGCAAAGCTGGCAAGATGGTTCGAGGGTATCCGAGAGAGGTGCCGAATATATGCCCTCAGGGCGCCTACCATAATATACATAAAATTTGGATTCTTGGCGAATAGTACGGTGGTGGCCGTAGAGGCACATTTGTGGAATCCTAGGCACGTCCTGAAAGCTTGGCAATGAACGCTTAGTAGACTTCGTATTTTTGTTTTTAATGCTTCCAAGTACAAAGAGGTTGTAACGAAGAAATTCCATGAATAATGCATTGTATAGCTGGATCAACGGCCGCCGTAGCCGCCCCCTCAACCTTATCGCGGTAAAGAAAGGATTGTGAACAGTGGCTGTCAGTTTCTTTTTCAGGTACGACATAGATTCTGATTCACGATTACGCGAAGAAATTCATGAATTCTTTAGGGTTAGAGGTAGGGCACTCCTGTGCCATTTATACATACCGTGTAGCGAGACATGGCCTGGTGTGTAAAGGCACCAAGGGAACACGTTTCGGTAGAGATTGCCTGGTCTTCCAGGCAGAGACAGAACGTTCAAGTACCCGCAACCTTTTGGACCTTCTGTCGAACCTGTGGGTGCGTAGCTGCTGATACTGAGATACTAATGTCATCCGTATTGACTGAGAGTAGGGTCGACTTCTGTAGTAGGTCGACAAGGACAGCAAGCTCAAGATTGAGAACGTGGTGTGGTATAGTAATGCATTAAGTATGCTTGCAGCAGCACAGCACCGGACCACATTCAGCATGTCACACCACAATATATCGTCGGTCCTTTCAAAACTCACCAAACGTTTTGTAATCAATATACTCACTTTTTAGCAAAGGCGGCCCGTCAGCGAAGCACCTCTTGGTTGCATTATCGAAGCTGATGCCCTCTTCCCGAGAGCTGAGTTCTACGTAGCAAAAATTGAGAGGATGGTCACCACTGGTTAACGCGAGATTCAGCGACAGCTATTAAAGTATTTTTAGTTTACGATATGTTTTGTTATTCAGAGGCCTAGACTAGGAACAGTTACAAATAAGAGCTAGTGGACAATACCTTATTAATCTGCAATTCGCTAATGACATTCCTTTGCTATGTCAATCAGGAGATTAATTGTAAAGTGCGAACAATGACTTAGATAAGCGGAGCAGAACTTAAGTCCAGAAATCAATATGCACAAAAGCAAAGTACTGGTCATCAGGCTCGGAAGGCAACAGAAGCTTAGGATAGGTAGCGAGGTGCTGAAGGTGGCAAAAGAATACGTCTACTTAAGGCAGGTAGTGACCGCAGATCCGGATCGCGAGATTGAAATATCTATACCCGAGGGCATCTTTCTGTGGATAGGAAGTGGGAGCTACGAGGGCGAGGCGTGAGGCTTCCGGAAGTGCGCTGTTATCACGCGCTCAAGAGGGAGAAACATAGGCGATTACGCCTTATGCCACTTTGCCATTGCTCACCTTCCCACCAGGTGACTTACTTGCCACTGCTCACATGCCCACCGGGTGGCTTACTTGCCAAGGTGTATCCTAGGCGAGAATCTGGAGCGCTAATTAGGCGGCACCGCCTCTAAGCGCACCGAGCTAGGTGGAATGAACAGCAGCTTTTGGGATGAAAAGGTGATTGGAGTGATGCTTGCACAGCAGCTAAGCGGAAGAAGAAATTTGGGTGGTAATTACGCGGCAGCCTGGCACAACCTAGTAGGTCGTCGCTGCAACCGACAATTGGCGTCATGTTAGCACACAATCCGCATTTGGCCTAATTACCTAAATCGACTGATTTTTTTTTTTTGACCGAATGGAGTACCTTGCTGGAGATGTTCGCTAAAAGCCATGGGCAAGTATTCAACGGTCGGGAATTTTTGCCACCTTTGAATTTTGGTCGCCTGCTGAACTTTAGTAGTTTGTGGTTTGTTGCAGTAGTTTACTCTAGAATGATCCCACATAATTCTGTTAGTCTACGCTGGTGAGGACTGTTGTAATTTTCGGTTCCTTTTTCATGTATACAGTATTCTGCTACTCTGGACTGAAAAATCTTATACAGAACTGAATTTCGGTTACACAACCGGCAATGCAAAATCAGCGCCTGGTGGAATACAATAATGATTACGCACAGAACGATGAAGCTGTTGCAGAAAATCTAACTTCGACCCATTCTTTGCCTTGCAGACTGCAAAGGATGGTCACCAAACGACCAGCTCCCTGTGTAACTTAGTAGTTCAGGTCCGGCTGCGATCCTTGAGTTTAGTCGAAGAAATCTCTTGACCAAAATTGACTTCACACACTGTAAGGGCTTCTGGGTATGCACACTACACGTATGTTTGACAGCAACTGCCAGACAGCATGATCACCGGTGGCCAGTGCATCAAGCAACAATTATAGGGGTTGATAACTGAGAATTTTATGAGGAGGGCCCTGCGAGTGTAAAAGCCGGTAATTGCGTTTTAGGGACTATTTTTCATCACAACTAAGCAGATCGCGCCAATATACATGCTGTGAAAAAGAAATGCCAGGTGCTGGGCAGGTTTACGACAACACGGTAGGCAGGTCAGCAGTGTGCCACAATGCCGGCTTCTGACAAACAAGGAATAATAATAATAATATTTTTAATAATAGTAATAATACTTTATTTCTATGAAAATACATACAGTACATATATTCAGGCCTGCCAAAGCCATTGAAGGCTTGAGCGGCAGTGCCTGCCAGGCAGCAAAACCATACACGGTAACTAACATAAATATAAAGCAGCGAAACGTGAGTACAGGAAACGATAAGAGAGTAAGAGAATGATTAAAAATTATAGAATGTCTATGAAGACAAACTTCCAATGAGCATAATGAGACACAGAACAGAGCAACTGTACGCCAGCAAATGAGGGTGCCACTGCTAATCGTACACCAATAAGGCTTTCCTGGTACAAAGCGATTGAGCGTGGGCAAAAACAAGACAAGAAACCAAAGAAGCAAAATACGCCTTTAAAATTATATGCGCCTTATCTGTCTATTTAACTCGTATTTTGTTTTTATATAAAAAGTGCTCGGAAGTAATTCATTGAAGTTAGATGGAACATAATCAGCGCGTGTTCGAGTGCCGTATCTTCAGGATCAACGAGGTCTCCACAAATGGTTTTTGGGCCTTAAGCAACGGGAGGAAACTTATGGAACTAAAAAATCACAGGACCAAAAGTGTTTAGACACAACTGTATGTATCAAAAGATCATTGAAATTCGGCATCGAAAGTATTTTTAAATGGTATGCGTCAGCATTCAAGCAGACAATGACTATACATGGGGAATAGCCACTGTAAGTGCTATCGCACTAAAAGTTTGCTGCAACCGGCATCGTGAAGATTAAAACACGACAACCATGGGTCTCCTTGGGTAAGGTGCACTTCAGCTATAAAGAGCAAAACATTACCATCAATAAAGCTCGCAGTTCAGTGGCAACTGCAAGGCAAGGGGGTGTCGATTAATTTCATTCCTAAGGTCTTCCGATCCGACTAACTGAATTGGTCCTTCGAAGAAGTGGTGAATTGCAGTGGGCAAATGTTACATTTTGTCAGCCACCTTCCTCAATAGATTTTTTTTTTTACATTTCCTGTGGAGGACCACGGTTGCTATTATACGGGCTGCCTCAGCGAAGGTGATCCCGAATTCATAAAAACAAGCTTCTTGAGGTGTTGAGATAGTTTCTGTGGCATTTTAAATCAATATTGACGCCCACCAATAGAATCTTGAATCATTTCAACCATTAGCTGATTGTAAAGGCGCTAGTGGCAGTTAACTTGTTAAATAATACAGTTTGTCAACTGGACGCAAATAAATATTTCTAGCTGGCCTCTAGTAACAGTAGCATTTCTTGGAATTTCAGAAACGTGATTAATCTCGGAGCTGCAGCTAAAAAAATTTGCCATCGCACGCCCTACTCTGCCTCATCTAACACTCGATATCTCAAATTTTCTTATCAACGCTTTCGTAAGGTTTCAATATTGACGTTGCAATTAATTTTGCAACATCTAGTGTGCCGATGATTATAATGCTAAATCAATGTACAGTACTCACGGATTGAAATAGGACATTCGGAGCGCTAGCCTTGCAGTGCCACGCAGGCATGTGGTAAGCCACAGGCCGGCTCATTGGCTACTGGAAGGAACAATTCTGCTTTGTAGATGTTCTCCCTCTCGCGCCATACCACAATGCACCACCTTGGTTCCATGAGCGTCTACGGGCGGCGCTCCATGAAGCGACGGCCACGCGCTCCGAATGTCCTATTTCAATCCGTGAGTACTGTACATACGTTTCTCTAACTTGGCGTGGGCCATCACCACTGCCCCCGTTGTCAAGCGATATTACGTCAGATTATTTTTTGGGCCACATGGAGTGAAATTAAGCAAGATTGCAGGTATGCTGTTTGTTGGAAATTGAGAGAAAAAATAGGCGGTTGTTTAGCTCTGGTTAAACCTTAAGTGACGCGATAGCTACAGCTGGCCAATTGGAACTTGGTCACATGACCAACCACGTGAAGAACCACGTTATCAGCCACGGCGCCGCGCCGCCGGCATCTACCTCGCACCACATGACCAACCACGTTGCAGCGTGGCGGCGCAGCCATGAGGTGGCGCGCAGCCACAGGGTGGCGGCGCCGCCACGCTGATGACTCGAAATGCTACCGTAATGTAGCTATCGCTACAAAAGGAACGTGTGGCATGCCACACTGAAACTAACACCAGGGTGCAGGTTCAAGAAAGATGGACATACAAACGGTTAAATTTAAAGGAATCCGGCAGGCTGGCACCTACCTGACATTAAATGCTAACTGCAAAAAAGCCCCTCAAGAAAAATCGTCACAAAGAAAGCACACGAAGACATAACTGCAGCTGACTCCCAAAAGGTCTATCCACAAGCTTCGGAAATATTTACCGACACGGCTACCTCAAACACATGCCAGTGCAACTTGGTATCTCCCCCATCATTAAGGCCTCTTCTAGCTGGTTGCACTACTGGTGTGGAGGTATGGCAGGTGTTGATCATATATGTAATGTGTCGGCGACTGCTCCGGCTCTCTTGCATTAAAAGAAAAACCGTATCCTTCCAGTCCCTTCAAGAAGAGCACTTCCGCATATGACTGGATCTGTGCGTGCACTTCCCCCCAGAGCTTTCGCAGCAGCAGCTCATGCTGTCTGCAAGTGGACTGGCATACTAAAGAGATAACGCCTAAAAATAGCAAGGGCATTTTATCTCCCTGCTTTTGCGTTCAGCATGTAAATTATTCACGCCTTCAAAATGACCGCTTATAGTTTTTTCAGTCATATTGAAAACAGTGATGCCATTGCATATGACATGAATTTCATTGTCGTTAAACAAATTCTGAGAGCTGATAACTTGCCATCGGTGCTGCTGTATGTTCCGTTATTGTTGAAGTCCAGCAGCACGTCATAAATTTGTGGCATCGTGTATTCTAAAATACGCATGCTGTTGTGCGTAGTATCAGAATGCACTATGCCAGGTAGCCCATCAGTACGCAGAACCATATTTAGTTGTATTGCTTTTTCTGTAGCTGCATTGACACAGGAGATGCAACTAGCAGAGTGTGGCAAGCGGGAATGTTTTCCAAGGACAACGCCATAGTATGCACGCAATAATTACTGAAAGGTCTTGCACATTCATAAGCTTTATACTCACCTTCCTTCGCACCGATAGATCCAAAAATGAAGCAGTGTTCGCTTTCATTCATGTATAGGAGTTCCCTTAAACGGGGGTTGTCTCCTGCATCAAAATAAGGTTTTTCTGAATGAAATCAAGAGATATAACTGCACTCACATAAGACAATATTCATTGAAATGCCAGTACAGGCACACTAGATTTCCGTTTATTCATATTTAGAGCCACCTGAAATACGGGGCCATAGTGGGCATCTTTTTTATGGTAACGTCTAATTAAATGGATGCCCAGCTTGTTAATGGTCAACGAAGCCGCACAGAAAAAGAAAAAAGTGGCGGTGGTTTAGCTCTGGTTAAACCTGGAGTGACGCGATAGCTACAGCCGGCCGAGTGAAACTTGGTCACGTGACTAACCACGTGAGAGCGTGGCGGCGCAGCCGCAGGGTGGTGGCGCCGCCACGCTGAAGGCTCGAAATGCTACCGTAATGTAGCTATCGCTACAAAACAAGGATGAAGGCGTAGTACAGGACGACTTAGAGCATGTGTCGTGCTGTAGTAATTAGTCCATGCATCTTCACTAGTTTCTTGCCAATATTTAAAACACATGCCACTCACTACTGTGGACAAAAAACATTGATGAAAGGCGGCTAAAGGCGAGGACACTGAAAGATATATAACTAGAAATATAACACAGGAAAACACACTGGATGTCAGAGGCCAGAAAAGGTACGACTCACACAACTAAACAGATTTGAAGACGCCGCTAACTGATCCGTCGTTGATCGAGCCGCCGCCGTTAATCCGCAGCCGCTATCTGCAGATGCGCACGGATGGGGGGGGGGGGGGGGGGGGCCTGATGTTACAGTAGTATCGCACCACCACATGGCGGCACCCTCGGTGGCGCCGAGGCGGGCTTTTACCTCTCCTTTCCTCGATTATTAGTGCCCGACTCACACCTTACACATAGATACATCACACATACACGCGCATATAACCGTTCATACACAATGAACCATCAGAGATATGAAGTTAGTCTGGTTGAATGACCTAATAACTAATTTGCATACTCATTATTAGCTAACCATCATAAGTACACCTTCTTAAGACACAAGTAAGGGACTAATACCAGTTCACCAGGTCCATCTCTATCCCGCTTAAACCAACGAGCGCTGCAGCCCCCCTGACTGCAGCGAAGACCGACCTCGTCACTCTGGACGGACTCTACGTATTCAACCTTATACCATTCGGCCTCTGCAACGCCCCAGCGACGTTAGAAAAGAATTTTCCAACCCATGTGAGTCGCCTCCGCTCGGTCTTGAACTGCTTTACGAGCGCCGGCCTTTAACTCAACCTGAAAAAAAATGTAACTTTGAGGCCCGCAAGCTCACAATCATCAACCAAGTTTTGTGTAAGCATGGAATTCTACCGGATCCTTACAAGCTGCGGGCTGCTCTTGACTCCCCAAACCAACCTCCCTCAATGAACTGCACAGCTTTCTGGCCCTCTGCACCTACTTTAGTTGTTTTGTTTGAAATTTCGCAGCAGTCACAGCCCCCTTATAATGCTCCTGAATGATCCCATTAACCTCTCCTCTTTGAATCGGCCTGCGACGACGCCTTCGCCACGCTCCGCCACGTTTTTACCTCACCTCCCACACTTCGTCACTACCACCCCGCTTCCCCAATGGAACTCCACACCGATATCAGTGGTGTCGGCCTTGGTGCGGTCCTCGCTCAGCGCAAGCCTGGCTTTTTCGGAAGACGTGGTCGCCTATGACAGCCGTGCTCCTACGAAAGCGCAGTCCAACTACTCGGTTACTGAAAACGAACATTGGCAATAGTCTGGATGACAACAAAATTCCTCCCTTACCTCTGCGGCAACACCTTCAACGTCGTTACCGAACATCGTGCCCTCTGCTGTCTCGCTTTCCTCGAAGTTCCGTCAGGCTGTCTCGGCTGCTGTGCCCTTAGGCTCCAAGAATATGACATCCGTGTTGCGTACTGCTCGGGCTGCAAGCATTCTAACAACTGCGCTCTCTCCCGGTCGCCGGTGACGTCACATGCCCCTACTTTTCCCACGCCCGAACCTCCACTGACCGTCCTCACCAGGTCGGGTATGCCCTCCGAGCAGCGACGAGATCCTTGGATTTATTTGCTCCTCAATGTCATCCCAGCCCATATTACAGCTTCACATCCTTGGGTCCTTACGTCCTCAAGGTTCCCATTTCTCCATCCGGCACGGTCTTCTTTACCGCCGCAGCTACAACCATAACAGCAGAGAACAGCTACTTGACATCACTGACCACCTCCGCTCCGTAGCTTGTGCACCTCATCACGGTGGCCCGCAAAGCGCTCATGCTATCGTCCTGAAAACTTATAATCGCATTCGTCAGCGCTACTACTGGCGTAGCATGCATAATTTTTCTCGTCGCTGCCTTCGCTCGTGCACCACCTGTCAGCAACGGAAGGCATGACCATGTCGCTCAGCCTGCCTTCTGCATCTTTTACTATGCCCTGCTCGCCCTTTCGATAGCATCAGCATCGACCTTTACGGCCCTCTCTGCTGCTGTACCGCTGGCAACGAATAAATAACGTCGCGGTCGATCACCTGTGCCGTTATGCCGAGGCGTCCGCATTTCATGCGGCGACGACTCGTGACGTCACCTACTTAATTCTCCGTCCTTTCTTCCTCCGTCTCGGCGGACCGCGGGAGCTCCTGAGTGACAGAGGGCGTGTTTTTCTGTGCGAACTAGTTCAAGAGCTCCTCTCAGCATCCACATCAATTTGCCGCTGCGACTACAGCTCACCATTCGGAGAAAAAAAACGAACTTATAGAGCGGTTCAAACACACTTTGGGTGATATGGTGACAATGCACGTTACTTCTGACCATTTCAACTTGGATCAGGTGCTATCATTTGTCTCTTTGCGTACTATAATGCCCATCAAGTGAAGGCAGGTTTCACCCTCGTTTTTCTCTTATATGGCCGGGAACCATCCTGTACCCTTGACACGATTTTACCCTACCATCCTTATCCTTCTGAGTACAAATCGCCCAAAAGGCTGAGTGCCGTCAGTTGCCCGCACCTTTTCTTCCGACACCCAAGGCTTCAGCAAAGACCCGCACGACAATGCTAAGTGTGCTCCTATGTTCCCCGCCGACTCCCTCGTTTGGCTTTGGGCTCCTGCCAAGTACCATGGCCTTCCTCGGACCACCACCGCCTTGGTCGCGGGGTTGTCCACGTTAGCCGCCTTAATCCGCCCTATAACCCTCTGGTTGCCTCTTGACCGTAAGTCGCCAGGATGGCTAGTCCTTCACGCCGGGGCTATTGTAAGAAGATGAGGACCGCTCAGCACTGCCGCGTGTCGTCGCCGTTGTTTGTGGCTAGAGCGCGATTCTCGAGCTGAAGCTGCTCTCTGTTTATTCATAAACAACCACTGTCATATGTGTATCAGATTTCACGCATGCAGCCGCGCAAACCTGCAGTGTAGCTGTGTCCAGTATCTGTTCACTGAGCAACTATTATATTCATGATCACTTCACTGGTTCAGTTTGCAATAGTTCTATTTAAGAGGCTCGAGTAATTTATTCCCGAATATTCACTACTGTGATGAAATGAAAACAGAGTGCTCTGTATTTTTTCTTAATTTCCTATTCATCAAATTCTAGCAGCTTTTCGTTTGTTTCAGTAGCTTTCCAAAGATATTCCGGTTTGAGGCGGCTGGGTCCAGAGTGATCAGGCAAGATTTTGTTATATTTGTGTTGTCCACAAAATTGTCTTTCGCTGCGGCCTAGTGTTGAGGATTAAAGAAAATGAATGGCGATTTAACAACAGGGAATGCTTTTCAAGAGTAGTGCTAGGTTGCTAGGTGGCATGCGCTATTGATAGCGGACAGAAAGATGCAGCCCGTCGGTGGTCCCTTCCTCCACGTTCCTTCGAAGTGGCGAAAGCACCGCTGTCACGGTAGTGGACTGTCATTGGGTGCTGATTGCCGCACCGCATCACCAGTGATGATGACATGCTGAGAATAAGAATACATGCTCATCGATTATATCTTATATCTAAGATGTAGTATATAAAACACTTATAGAAATACATGCGAATATTGCGATGTCCATAGCTTCAATGAATGTGAAGCATTGAAACGGTCACCCCGATGCCCTTCCAACGGCAGCGACCATAATTTTCGAAACAGAAAACGAAAGAAGAGACGTCCGATCGTGGTGAACACCAAAAACATTCCTCCATATTTCTAAATGACTGACTGCCCATCTGTTTTTCTCTCTCTGCATCATGAAATAACTTTTGCCTTTTACAGAGACCACCGCAGACCAACATCAGCCGAAACCGACACAGAACCTTGTCCGCGATCACCTGACCAACCGCCGCGGTGGCTGAGTGGTTAGGGCGCTCGGCTACTGATCCGGAGTACCCGGGTTAGAACCCGACCGCGACCGCTGCGTTTCGATTGAGGTGAAACGCTTAGGCGGCCTTGTGCTATGCGATGTCAGTGCTCGTTAAAGATCCCCAGGTGGTCGAAATTATTCCGGACCCCTCCACTATGGCACCTATTTCTTCCTTTCTTCTCTTAGTCACTCCTCTATCTCTTCCGTTACGGCGCGGTTCAGGTGTCCGTCGATATGTGAGACAGATACTGCGCCATTTCCTTTCCCCAAAAAACTTACGTTCATTTCCATCACCTGACCATCCCCAACGCACACCTTCTGCTAGTTTTGTCGCTTCAGGTGGGGCGCGCGTTCATCCACGATCACTTGACGACTGCCCGTATACACCTCAATAGGCGCAAACGTTTACTCGTGAGAGAGCGAAACCGGGTGACGGTGTACCACTGCTCTTTCCGGAGACCAGGTGACCACCTGTTTACGCATCCTGTGCTTGGGGTTTCCTTGATTGTCACTGGATGGGACGCGCGGCCAGAAGGCACGCCCAAGCGCTTCGAAACTCGTCTCTGACGTTGCGGACCCGTCTGTGTAACTTCATAAATAGTTAAAAAGAAATGCGCCGTAGCAGTCTCACATTAGGTAGACACGTGGAGCGTAGTACCTTGACGGAAGAGAATGCATAACGGTTGAAAGGGGCAGGGATTAAAACAAATATTAACTTTTGCTAGCGCCGAGTTTCACGATTTGCGCACTAGAGCGAATGCGTAGCCAATGTTTCCGTAATCCTATTAAAACCTCCAGCTGAGCGCCGTCTCAAGCTTCCGCACGAAAAAAAAAATTAAGAACGTCTCAGTAACTCCTTACAGAAAAATTTTAATTATCACTTTGTTTTTCAAATCGATCTGTAAGCCAAAGAGTGACAAGATGCAACTGCGAGCTCTTTCCATTGAATTTTTACATTGACGGTACCATTCTAATGAGGTAAATGAGTGTTGCTCTGCCTTAAAATGATGTCTTCTCCTGCGATTAGGTTCCAAAACACGACAAAAATGTCTAATTTCTTTTCGACTTGATCATATCAATTTAGGCAGCTACTGTTATGCTCTAAATAACGCTTGAACTATTTTGATGAGCGCACCAGAAGTATACGTGATTTTTCTCGGCGGCGAAATATCTTAAATTATTGCTTGTTGCAAGATTTTTTTTTACTGCACAGAAAAATTGTAAGTGTCGTCACGGCAAAGAAATACTTATTCGTACCGCTGCAATTGCCTGCTGTCTTGAAAAATACGAATAAACTTTACATCTTTCATTTCAGGCGTGCAGTGAAACTCACTGCGTGGGGACTACTGCGTTTATTTACAGAAACAGAACCAACCACAATCGCAGAAAAAGTCTACGAGAAGAACTTACTATCGGATACCCTGTAGGCAAGGACCAGGGTTTCTTCTCCTTTGAGAGATACGTTCACTGTTGTATCGTAGCATAGCCTTTAGAGGAAAAATAAGCAGTGTTAGTTAGAAAATCGAAATCTGAGCATAATTTTAGCAGTTCTTGGTTTTTATCGACGGGATATAAGAAAAGCTACTTACAGTCTTGTGGAGTAAAACTTGCGAAAGCGCACTGTCCAAGCATTTTCACTTTTCGTACGTATCTCCACAGATTCGCACTGGTCAATATCATTCGTACCGTAGCTCCTATATTTTACGTACAGTTTTCCATTCATGCTTCTATTCTGCAGGAACAAATATATATATATATATATATATATATATATATATATATATATATATATATATATATATATATATATATATATATATATATATATAACAAAATGGTTGTGCTAGGCGAGCAGTTTCATGTAGTCTGCATTTTCTAACTCACCATTACGGTGAACAGCACGCGGCCCGCTCTCCCCGCACGTTGCCTCCCCGCACACCCCGCCTGGTATTGCCGAGAATCTTCATAGTGTTTGTTTGTTCATTCTTTAATGCTGCTGTCGTGCCACTTTATCGCTTTGTTTGCGATGCAAGACGCGACCACATTTATCTCGATTGATCGCATCCAGACGGAGCCGATTCAACGCTGTTCCAGAATGTTGTAACTTTGCATGCTTTATCGAGGAAGTTCGTTATCAGCTTTAAGTTCAGCACGGCCGAGTGGGGCCGCGTTCCGTTTGACGACCACCGAGCAGGCTTTTTGCTACGCCACCGCCGAGTGATTCAGTCCATTTGGGCGCAAGTCAGCCGAAATAAAAAGTTTTATTTAGAC
Source organism: Amblyomma americanum (assembly GCF_052857255.1). Lineage (NCBI taxonomy): Eukaryota > Metazoa > Arthropoda > Arachnida > Ixodida > Ixodidae > Amblyomma > Amblyomma americanum. The sequence continues at coordinate 121,080,349 of NC_135499.1, forward strand.
ACCATTTTCGCCTTCTTTCTGCTCTCCAGACTGCAGTCACCACTTCGTGACATATGGTAGAGGCACGGGATAGCCTTCCATGTACCGGACACCCCCTTCAAGTCATGACGCCAGCCCTCTGCGCTTCGAACCAGAGGACAAGCCAGCAGGTCATGGAGCCAGCCGATGTCTCCAGGAAGAGAAGCCTGAGTTCGGGTCCCTGTCGGACCGCACCAGACAACGAAAAGACGCGGCTACGAGCACCGCGACCTCGCCAAAGATGTCGACACCGAACATACTGCAGCAGCCGCGGGTGCCGTCAAAATTCAATGGATCCTTAGGCGAAGATCCCGACGAATGCTTAGACTAAATGGAGCGCGTGGAATCATGCAATAATTGGGATGATGCAGCGAAAATCGGGCACGTCTTTTTCGCGCTGGAGGGCTCAGCCCGTATGTGGTATGAAAACCAGGAGTCTTCCCTAACGACATGGGGGCTATTCAACAGAGCACTTTTGAAGACATACAGTAGTGTCGTGAACGACTTTTCGAGTCCAGGATCAAGCTTCCGAACGAGCCTGTACGCGGTTACGTGGAAGAAATGAAGCGCCTGTTTCACCGCGCTAAACCCGATACGACTGATAAAAAGAAGGTTCAGTTTTTAATGCGTGGCGTCGAACGACAACTCTTTGCCAGCCTCGTCCGTTAGGCGCCGAACAACGTCGAGGAATTTATGCAAGAAGCCAGCGTCATTGAGAAGATCCTCGACTTCCGACACGGTAGTACAACAACCCTGCTTATGTCTACAATTCGTCCAGACACGATGACCACCACCAGCGACATCTTGCAGGAAGTTATCCCCGAAATCGTCCGCGAATGAGCTGCGACGACTGCTGTCATCCTCCGCACGGCCACAAGCAACGACCCCCATTGATGTGGTGCGGGAAGAAGTGCAGCAGGCACTTGGCCCCCCTGAAGCCACAAAACCCCCGGTCATAGCCTATCCGCTGAAGTACACGCTCCTCATACTCAACGACACCCCTTACGTCCTCTCGGAGATGAACCACTTGTTCCAGAACGTTTTCTCCCTGCCCCGCCCACCCCGCACTACGAGCAATGCTCAAACCCCACGAAATGTGACGCCTGGAGGACTTCCGACAAACGACCATTGTGCTTTCATTGCGGTGAGGCTGGCCATATTCTACGGCACTGCCTGTATCGACGTATGGGTATTCGTGGGTTTGCCGTTGACGCATCACGACCAAGCTTCGGATTACGTTCTCAAGAAATCGACGACTACCTGCGCCCAGAGGATAACACGCCGAACCGCCTTACGCGCTCACTATCGCCGTCAGCCTTGCGCTTTGCGTCGCCACGCCGCAAATGCGCAGCCGTGGTACGAGGAAGGTCTCCCAGCCCCCGTAGAGAAAACTAAGTACAGCAACCTCTGGAGGTGAGGTTGATCACGAGCGAAACGCCGAAGATCCTCCAACGACAATGCAGCATGAAGGCACCGCCCCCAACCCGCCGACGCCGCATACAATAACAACCGCGGCCACGACTCAAACCGCCTTCAAAACGACGCCGGCACTGAGAAAAGCTTCGACAAAACGCCCTACTCACGATTCACATATCCGACGAAACTGTGACCAGACGCCCAGTACGACATGCAAAGGAACAGTTAGGACATCCGACTTAGAAGTGCTTATCGACGGCCAGAAAGTTACCGCTCTAGACGACACAGGAGCCGATTACTCGGTGGGGAATAGAACATTCGCTCCGCAGCTCAGGAAACACGCCCGTTTGAGACGGCGCACAAATTCGCACTGCAGGGGGCCACCTCGTTACCCCATCAGGACGATGCACACCGCGAGTGACTGTCAAAGGACATAACTATCCTCCGACCTTCGTTGTGCGACGGCGATGTTCCCGCGAAGTGAACTTGGGCATGGATTTCCTTAATGAGCATCAGACGATCGACGACCTGCGATCCAAGCTCATGTTCATCACGCTTTTGACGGACGAGGCCATCCTTTCGATGAGAACAATGAAAAATCAGGTTGCTCTGAGTGCCCTGGAGGAAGAAGTGAGCGTCCCACCCCCTTCAAGCGTCATAGTAACCGTAGGCTCCACAAAAGCCAATAACACTAAAGCCATCATCGAGGAGAACGTGCAGTTGCTTTTAGACCGAGGAAGCAGCATCGCAAGAGGCATCGCACGTTTTAGCAATAGCCAAACCGATGTAATTCTAACTCCAGTGAAGAATACCGGTACATGAACAGAGGAACGATGATTGGTTTCTTTGACAAAATATCCTATGTACGATGCTCTTTCACCCTCAGCGACCCATCCGCAGAAGATTGGCCTGACCAAAAGAACTCACCCACTTTCGACATTAACCCAGCCGTTTACCACAACAGACAAGACCAGATCCGCAATTTGCTTCTAAGCTTTAGCGAGTGTTTTTCGTCATCGCCAAATGCCCGACAAACGCCGAGAGCTAAGCACCGCATTACAATCGACCAGCAAGCCCGACCTTTCCGCTTAAGCCCCCACCATGTGTCGCCGCGAGAATGACAAGCCATCCGCGACCAAGTGGAAGAAATGCTTCGCGACGAAGTCATCCAGCCTTCAAAGAGCCTATGGGCGGCACCGGTTCTTCTAGTGAGAAAGACGGCGCTCTTCGACTCTACGTTGATTACCGCCGCTTGAACAACATAACAAATAAGCGCTTCTACTCCCTCCCCCGCATCGACGACACACTGGACCGCCTCTGCAACGCCAAGTATTTCTCATCGATGGACCTCAAGAGCGGCTGCTGGCAAATTGAGGTCGATGAAAGAGATCACGAGAAGACCGAATTCACCACTCCGGATGGCCTCTTCGAGTTCAAGGTGATGCCATTTCGTGTCTATTCTGCACCAGCGACGTTTCGGCGAGTAAGCGATGCAGTGCTGGCAAGCATGAAGAGGCAAATTTGTCTGGTATATTTAGATGACGTCGTTGTCTTTGCCTCGAACTTTGAAGAGCACCTGAAAAGACTTCGAACAGTACTAGACACAATCAAATTGTCCATCCTAACATTGAAAGCAGAAGAGTGCCACTTTGTCTATGAAGAGCTGCTATTTCTAGGCCACATCGTTAGCAAGGAGGGAGTATGACCAGAAGCGCAAAAAACATCTGGTACTGAACAGTTTACATCGCCGGCCGATAAGAAAGCTGTGCGCAGATTCCTCAGACTGCACGTAATACCGACAATTTGTGAAGAACTTTTCGCGCTCGCTGAGCCTCTGACTCACCTCACAAAGGGAGACGTGCCTTAAATGGGAAGCGCCACAGTTGGAAGCCTTCCAGGAACTTCAGCGTCGTTTATGGTCACCTCCTATCCTCACACAATTTGATAAAAACGCCATGACCGAAATTTATGCCCACGCCAGCAGCTTGGCCCAAGGTGCCGCCCTCGTTCAGAAAACTGGCGGACTGGAGAAAGTAATCGCATACGCTAGCCGTTCACTGGGCAAGGCCGAGGCTAACTAATCGCAAAACTGAGAAAGGTTGCCTTGCCACCATCTGGGCTACGTCGAAATTCCGCCTCTAGCTGTATACGGACGACCGTTGAAGGTAGTCACCGGTCACCACGCATTGTGCTGGCTGGCTACTTTGAAGGAAAACTCTGCCCGTCTCGCTCGATGGCAAGAATTCGACATCACCGTCGTTTACAAGCCCGGACGCAAGCACTCTGACTGCCTGTCACGAACCCCTGTAGATGCACCGCCACCGGACGACCATGAGGATGCCTTCCTGGGATCCATCAGCCCCAGCTCTTTTGCGGAGCAACACTCGGACCCCGACCTAACACGCCTCATCGAGTACTTGTAAGGCAAGGTTTCTTCACCCGCCGCCTCATTCAAGCGAGGACTGTCTTCTTTCTGTGTACAGAATGATGCCCTCGTGAAGGAGAACTTCGCAGCGAACAAAACAGCCTACTTCCTTTGTTGTTCCGGCTTGTCTTCGCGAAGAAGTTCTACAGGCTTCACACGACTAGCCGACAGCTGGATATCACGGGTTTACTCGCACCCTCCGTCGCATTCAAGAAAGGCATTACTGGCCCCGACGGTCTGCCGATGTTGACATTATGTGAAAACCTGCCGAGATTGTTAGCGACGAAAGTCCCCTCCCACCCGACCAGCAGGATATCTGAACCTCATTGAGCCCCCTTAAGCCCGCTTCAGCAGATTTGCATGGACTTCTTTGGCTTTTTCCCAAAGTCAACGTCTGGAAATAAGTGGATCATCAGCGACCGATTACATGACCCGCTACGCCGAGGCAAAAACCCTGCCGAACGGAACAGCAGCAGAAGTCGCCAAATTTTTCGTGGAGTGTATTCTTCTTCGACAAGGCGCCCCCGATGTGCTTGATCATCACGGACAGAGGAACAACATTCACGGCGGAACTAACACAAGCCATCCTGCGTTACAGCCAAACCAGCCACCGGAGGACAACTGCATACCATCCGCAGACCAACAGACTGACCGAGCGCCTGAACAAAACCATCGCCGATAAGCTCGCCATGTATGTCGATGCCGAACACTAGACCTGGGACGTCATCCCGCCTTACGTCGTCTTTTCCTACAAAACCGCTGAGCAGGAGACTACCCAGATGACGCCTTTTAGGCGCGTCCATGGCAGGGATGCCCCGACCATGCTAGCCGTCGTGCTGCCCAACGTTCCCTAAGATGATAACGTCGACGTCGCCGCCTACCTTCAACGCGCAGAAGCTTCAAGACTGGCCCGGTTACGGATACAAGACCAGCAGCGGACCGACGCCAGACGCTGCAGCCTACGAAGACGAAACGCGGAATACAAGCCAGGAGCCAAACCCTGGTTTTGGGCGCCCATTCGCCGCCACGTATTGAGTGAAAAGCTTTTTCGCCGCTATTTCGGCGCGTACAAGGTTCTTCGTCGGCTAGGTGAACGGGGCTATGAAGTCGTCCCAGACAAAATGGCTGCATCCCAGCGACGCCACGTGCGACCAGAAGTGATCCATGTCGTCTGTCTAAAGCCCTATTGTGCGCGCTAAAAATTAACGACACTGTGTTTCCACCTTTGGTGTTTATTATGCACAATCGATTTTGTTTCTAGTCGCCTTATGTTTTAAAGCATCGGGTCGATGATTCTTTGAGAGGGGAGAAATGCCGCGAATCTTTGTAGAGTTTCTTAGTATATTCTTCAAAGCTGTTGCCATGACACTTTATCGTTGTTTGCGATGCAAGACGCGACCACATTTATCTCGATTGATCGCATCCAGGTGGAGTCGATTCTACGCTGTTACAGAATACTGTAACTTTGCACGCTTTATCTCGAAAGTTGGCTGTCAGCTTTAAATTGAGCACGGCCGAGAGCGGCGGGCATTCTGTTCGACGACCACCGAGCACTCTTGTGGCTACACCTCCGCCGAGTGCATTGTGGGCGCAAGTCAGCAGAACTTAACAGCTTTGTTTAGACACAACTTTCGGCGTCTTTCTGCCCTCCAAACTGCAGTCACCACTTCGTGGCAGCATTTTTATGCATTTCTTAACTGTGCAGCTCACTCTGTACCATACATTACGAAACATTTCTATAAAACATGACAGGAGAAGAGAGGAGAGGGCAGATACTTTAATGAATACAAGAGAGGTCTGCCTATTACATAAAAAATGTACTGATTGATCATAGTGCCACGTAAAAATTTGCTTGTCAAACGAAAAATATACAAGGAGAGTCACCTAAGACTGTCAGCAATTTTTTAAAATAGGTTTTTTGAGTTAGAACACCCCTTTTTTCGTCATAACTTTGTCAGCGGTGTAGCGCATTAGAATACAGCTATGACGTGTGAACTGAATGTTAATAAATATTGAATAGTTAACCATTTAACTCAAGAAACTTGCAGCTCCCCGTATGTAATATACATATAACACATATTTTCTCAAAAGCAATTTTCTTCGTCTCTGCACCGGAAGCAGTGCTGGTGGTGCGCATGGCCGCAACGGAAAAACGTGCCACCAGAGTGAGGGCTAGCCACGTCTGCGGGTGAATCCCACAACGGCACATCTGCTATGTCATCACTAGCTGCTTGCCCTTCCCAGTCAGGTGCTGCAAAATGAGCACGTGACAACCGCACCGCTTTGTGACGAGCGCTGATTGGCGTGTCTTGCTCTCTTTTCAGCCGCGCAATTCCTGTTTCTCCTGGGTGCGGCCTCAAAATTATTCGCGCGGCAGTGGCGAAGCGAAATTTTTTTCGAAATTATAAAAACTGGTGTCCATATAACCATCAATGGGCAACAAGCCTGTCAATAAATGAGGAGTCTAGCCGTAATATTTAAAGCATTATACAAACAATATTAGCTAACCAGCTTTAGCACGTCTAAGCTCTTCTCTAATGCACTACATCGCTGACAGTGCTGTGCCATAAAAGTGGTCTTATAACTCAGAAATCGTGATGATCAAATAGCTAACAGTACTACGTGAGACACCTTTTATAGCGGAGCAGACACAGGCACAAGCGCAGCTGAACAGCTCGAGCCAAGGGACTCCCAGCATTAGGTGTTCATTTTCTTTTGTGCATATCGTCGTCAGGCAACCCTTAGACGGCCAAACGACACTCCTCGCTCAAAGCAGGCATATGCTCAGCTGCAAGCATTAGCTGAGCGACGTCAGTCGCGGAATGGGCGGACGACGTCGGTGGATCCGGAGAAACGATTGAGGAGGGAAATCGAGGGCCACCTGAGGGCGCCTGCGTTGAGGCCCAGTGTTCAGGCAGAGGAGTATTTCGGGCACTTTGACTTTCCGAAATGCATCCCACAGGATGACAAACAAGCCGAAACACATGGGCTTCCAGATGTCAGCAGTACTCAACATACTTGCGAGGTTTGTGACATGGAGAGGCGGGCTCAAACATGTTGACATACCAGATCGCCTAGCTCGATGGCCTCTCGTGTTTTTCTGCGTTGTTGAGCCGGGATTGTCGTGTCAGCTGAGACGTGCATGGAGAGCGTATCAGTTAACGCACTAACTAAAGCCTTCTGTCTCGGTGTCATAGCTGCAGTCAATTTGTGCATGTACAACGCCACCGGAGGACATCATCGACGACTTTCGAGAGAATGTTGCGGTCTAAATCTATTAGAAATTTCCGGGGAGCACAACACGATGAACTGTAACGCCATGCAGGCAATCTGTGAATTCTGTAGCACAGGTTCTAACCGACGTGTCATAGCGACGTGGCATAATAAGTGACAATGGCAATCCACTTATTGCAAAAGCGAAGTGTCTAAAGACAGCACGTCAGATCGACAGCAATGCAATAAAATGGTTAGGGTTGAAGGTGCAGAGGCTAAAGGGCATCAACAGGCAAAATATGTATCTTTTTTACTCTCACACTGACTCACTCTAATTACCCTGTGCCAAAAACTTCCCAATCTCATCTAGCCATCTGGCTCTCTGCCGTCCTATACTACTCTACCATTTCTTGTAATCCACCCTTGCGCTAAGGAAAAATCAATTATTTATTCCCCGCACTCCAAGTCCTGCGCGTGTCCCTTTCCTCCTCTTAATTTCAGCTATCATCAACTTGGTTTTGCTGTCAATTCTGTTGCTTACGCACGTTACCTCTACCACATTCTCTAGCATAGGTTTGCTTGACTGTCCGCAGTTTGATCGGAAACCTATCATTATTGTGGATTCGAAAGCCCGCATGCAAATGCTGGCCAGCACCAACTATGATACACTGCGTCGAATCTGTGTTGTTTTCTCATGTTCTGTGTGAAATCCGGTAAGTCGCTTTACACTTTATTCACTCTATGAGGCACGGCTACATCGCACTGGGCACGCACGGCACTCTGCTACTGTATTCGACATTGTTGCTGCCTTGAAATTCGTTGCAGCAGGAGGTGATAGTGGGTTCTGTCTTACGCTGGCCGAGCAGGTTTTGTTTTGTTGCCCAAATAAACACCTTCAATTAGAAGCGCTCTTCTGTCTTCCTGTCAGCCTAATCCTGTGTCGGCCGGGCAATTTTTACATCTTTCCAGTCGATTCACCTTGTTGTCAGCCTGACTGTCTTCCCCATATGTGACAACCCTTTCCCCTAGAGGGATATTCAAGAAATGCTAGTATAGACCTGATAGTGCACGCTAAACGCACAACACTCCAAACGTCTTCTTAAGCTATTTCCCTCCTACTATTTGCATCTGCGGTCAAACCATTTCATTTGTAGCTACCACTACTACTAGTAAATGTACGAGAGCAAGAACAAAGAGCTAGCATTATTTTCCTTCACGAGGTCCTCCCTTCATATTTACATAGACCCCAGGCACTGTTCTCGTCGAACTTTTCCCCTTGACGAGCCAAGCACGAGGCATGAGTGAATGAATACAGATAGAACAGCGCACGAAATTATTGGAAATCAAAACTGGATTTCAGTTCGCGATAGCTTAAGACGCACGCACAAAACGTTTTGTGTTTTCCGCACATTAAAGCACGAGGTATGCATACCACTTATATCTCAAAGCGGAAATTTTCTACAAAGCAATACATAACTACACTCGCACTCACAAGCAAACAATTTGTATGTTGAGTTTTATAAGCTTAGCTTCCCTTAGTAATTCAACGAGACATAAAGCAAACAGATATTATGTGGTCGAATAAATTGTTCTGACGGCATCGCTATTTGCCATGAAATGCTTGATCAAAATATTTATATTATTTGCTTTTGTGTAGGAGCAGTCCATTTTTCTTGCTGAGGTTCTTTATTTCAATGTTTTCTTTCACTATCGAACTAACATAAGGCAAATTATGCGGCGGTATTTGTAGCAGTGGCTAGTCCGCAAAGAACAGAAAAACTACAAAACACTTCTCTTTATAAAACAAAGTGTTTATCAGGAAGTTCTAATGTTACTCACGAAGAGGAAACTGCTGCTCTCTCTATCTGGGACTGTGCTTAGATTTGAACAAGATTAAATTTAGGAATGCGTTTTAGTGGAAGAAAGTAGCGACGTCCAAATTGCTCGTTTTTGTTATCGTCATATGTGGTAGTTTTATTATGGAGAGGGGCTAGACCTTAATGGGCACCGGACAGGTTGAAGGTTGAATCTCGCAGAAGTGAACCTCGTCAATAAAAATAATATACTTCAAGAATTCAGGGTCGCAGTCTGTGTGTTAATAGCCATTTGCAGAAGTTCGAAGCCTCGTTCAAAATAAATGTGCTGTAATTCTTCGTGTAGGCAGATGTAGAAGGGCTGTAATCGATAATTTACGAGCACCTTGCAATTTATATAGCCTGCGTCCCAATTGAAAGTCGTAGTTTCACGTACGCCCGCTTCTGGCTTGGACGCAGCACTCTGTAGTGTAAAAAAGTGGTTTATAACCACACACAGTTCCGTGGATCTTTGCTCTTGTGGCGCCTTTCGGCGTTATCGCCAAGCCGGAGCACCGCTGGTCGAAGAAAGCGAAATCACATGCCTCCGAAAAAAAAAAACAACGGTCTATTCCTCTGTTTGGACAGCAGGAGCTCCTGAAAAGCGGTGTGGAAAATCAAATATAATCTAATAAAAAGAGGTATATGCAATTTTTGCTTCATAAAGTACGTGAGTGCACAGGCTTCAAGCTCTTCAATAATTTTTTACTCATTTTCTTCACTAACCAATATGCTACTTAACGTGAACTTGCTGAACCCGTGTATAAACGAAGTGTGGGCAGGAAAGAGCCAATCAGGGTGATGTCCCTCGGCCACAGAAACAACTTCCTTCGGCCTTTCATCCCCGGACACCATCGCCTCTACAGATCAAACAGTTTATATTGCGTGTGAATGTGAAGAGCCCCATGCCACAGGATGCTATACTGCAAGCTGCACAGACCTACTCAGCGAGGAAATATACGCAGGACACCCACATCTTCACCGATGGCTCGACTTCTGAGCAGCGCTTTGCGGTACTGTCGCATTTCGTCAACTACGGCGCAATAAAAAGAGTGCAACACATTCTATTCGAATGGCCATCGTATACGGTGGAGCGTGCGTACTGGGAACATTTTATGTGGCCGTTCACACATGTGTCAGCAGAGGACTATGTTAAGTCCCTTAGCCTGCTTTACGCAGCACTGGGCTTTTTATTTGCGTTCTTAAATGACGTTGGTCCACTCTACATACTCATATTGCCGTAAATCTCATCATTATGCACTCTTCATGCAGGGAGCTTCGTCATTCCCTTCTGTAGGACATTGCACGTCATCAATTAATATCTTGTATCATTACTCGTTGATGCAGATTAACGAAAGTGCAAGTCTCATTTATATTTATCCTATTCCTCATTGTTTCCTATTTTTTACTTTTTACTTTATAATTTTGTGCTCGTCTCTTCATCCATTTTTGCATCCCTAAGTTCGTTTGACACGCAAAGTAGTAAATCAGTGAATTTTTCATGCCGACTAATACCTCTGTTCTGTAATAAAGGATCACTCTCTCTCTCTCTCTGAGTGCTGAGCAGACAAGAGTTGCGCGTTTAGACGCACATTTTGCTGCCCAGAAGACTGGCCTATCACCATGTCGGATATTTCTTGAACCGGCAATCTTGCGTCAACTCACGATGCCATTTACGCCTACTCCTACGTAGTCCAAACAGAGTACTGTAGCTTCTGCTATGCGCATTTATCAGCCCTCAGTCTCTTCTAATAAACTGATACCAACCTGCTTGTTGAAAGAAAAACGCTGTAATAATAGCATCTATTCTCAGCATCACACGGCACTCTGCCTGGCCGCGGAAGGAAGACAACAGTTCGCGCACGGCTGGCGAAGACTGTATACAATATTGAAAGCTGACGCCGATAGACGAAAAGGAGTTCAGGGGAACGCAACGTAATAACGCCAGTGATGACGCTGTGCTCTGTCATTTATTTATTTATTTATTTGCTTACTATTCCTCAAATGTTCACAAGGGACATTAGATGAGGGCTGGGCTGACTAAATAGTAATATTTTGAACATAGATGACCTGCGGCGGCAGATTTGAAGTGAACGGCATTGACGATGGTCCCCACATCAGATGGAAGGCCATTCGAAGGAAGAAAGACTGCTGATACGTTACAGGGCGTGATTGCTCGTGGTGGACGGCATTAGGATGGGAGTTACGGGATATCCGATGAGCGCATGCGATACAGGGAGGCATCGTGGTTAAAGCTGTGATAAAATCTGTGATACAAAAAAAGACGGGCGATTTTGCGACTTCAGGCTATTGTGGGAAGATGGAGCTGGGTTTTTAGCGCAGAAACGCTATTGTGACAATTGTAAAGGTGTTTATTCGAACCGCAGGTCGGTAGGCGTTGGTCGGATGGCGGCACGGCGGACACACTCACAGGCATCACTCGAGAATCACAGCTGCACTTCGTCTACCTCTTCTCTGCGCTGCTTGAACTCCTGCCAGTCGGTCCCATTACAGCTACTTCCTCGCCAAAAAAGGAGCCATCCTGGCGACTTACGGGGAGGAAAGCATGGGCGGATCACAATAAGGCTTGAGGCACTCGACGTGCACAGTTTCGCACCCCCGGCGACGGTGGTCCGCAGAGGGGGCGAGCGGCTCAACGATGTAATTCACGGGAGAAGTTTGTTGCACCAAGCGGTAAGGTCCGTGATAGCGAGAAAGCAGTTTTGGTGTGAGGCCGGGAGTGGAGGAAGGCACCCAGAGTCAAACAAGGGCGCCAGATGGGTATGACGCGGGAGGGTCCGAGGAATCCCGGCGGTGCTTCTGATTCCATTGGAACTGTGTAGTGAAAGAGCGGGCAAGTTGCCGGCACTCTTCGGCATACAGGTGAGCTTCGGAAAGTGATGTGGTCTCGGAAGGCTCAGGGCGATAAGGAAGGATGGTGTCCATGGTTGATGTAGGCTCCCGGCCAATAAGAGAAAGGAGTAAATCCCGTAGTTGTCTGCGTAGCCGGATTATGCGCGTACGTGACGAAAGGGAGCACTTGGTCCCAGTTCGAGTGGGCGGTGTCAACGTACATACATGACGAGCATGTCACTGAGTATGCGGTTGAACCGCTCAGTCATGCCGTTGGTCTGGGGGTGACAGGCGTTGCATGGTGCAGCGATGAATGATTTGGCATTGCTTTGGCAGGGCCTCGACGGCGTCTGAGAGAAAAACACGGCCGCGGTCACTTAGCAGTTCTTTAGGGGCGCCGTGACGAAGAGCAAGACTGTGTAGAATGAAGAGAGCGACATCGTTTGCGGTAGCAGATTTGAGAGCTGACGTTTCGACGTAACGTGTTAGGTGGTCAACGGCCACGATGACCCAGCGATTGTTAGCCGATGCAGTTTAAAGCGGGCCATAAAGATCAATGCCGACGCTGTCAAAGGGACTACCAGGGCAAGGTAACGGCTGCAAAGGAGAGGCGGTGGGCTGAAGAGGTTTCTTGCGACGTTGGCAGGCGGTGCACGACCGAATGTACGGACGTATGTAGCGGTACATACTTCGCCAGTAATATCGCAGATGAAGGCGAGCATATGTTTTCAGTGCACCAGCGTAACCGCATTGTGGAGGGGCGTCGAAAGAGGCGCAGATGGCGGCACGGAGGTGTCGAGGGATCACCAACAGCCACTTCCGCCCGTCGGAGAGGTAGTTACGGCGGTATAAGAGGCCATCCCGAACGGCGAAGTGGTGGGCTTGGCGGCGAAGGGTCCGGGACGAAGAATGCGGCGAGGAGTTGTTCAGGAAGGTGAGCAGCGAGGTGATCCAAGGATCCTTCAATTGTTCGGACAGCATATCATGGACGTCGAACGGCGAGAAATCGTAAGCACAGACGAGGGCAGAGGCTGAATCGCATGGGAGCGGTGAGAGAGAAAGGGGGTCGGCGTAGGAGTGCTTCCAGCCAGAGCGATAAATGACGTGAATATCAAACTCTTGGAGACGTAAAGCCCAGCTGGCGAGTCGGCCAGAAGGATCTTTGAGGGAGGATAGCCAGCAGAGGGCATGATGGTCTGTGACGACATAGAAGGGGCGGCCGTAAATGCAAGGTCGGAACTTGGAAATCGCCCAAATGATGGCAAGACATTCTTTTTCTGTGACAGAAAAGTTCGATTCCGCCTTGGTTGAGGGGGCGGCTGGCGTAAGCGACAGCATATTCCGGATGCCGAGGCTTTCGCGGGGCAAGAACTGCACCCAAGCCCACACCGCAAGCATCAGTGTGAATTTCTGTCACACAGGAGGGATCAAAATGGCGAAGGATGAGGGGAGAGACCAGCAGGCGACGTTAAGTGCTGAACGCTGTATCGCAGGCTGGTGACCAAGACGAGGTTCGGGCTGCCGGCAAGAAGCTGCGTTAAAGGGGAAATGATACAGGCGAAATTGCGGATGAAGCGGCCAAAATAGGAGCATAAGCCTATAAAACTACGAAGTTCTTTTAAGGTGGTCGGTTTCGGGAAGTCAGCGACGGCGCGAAATTTGGCAGGGTCAGGAAGAACGCCGTTCTTGGAGATGACATGGTCTAATATTGTCAGCTACGCAGCACCGAAGTAACATTTCTTCAAGTTGAGCTGTAGCCCGGCTTCAGTAAGGCACGTGAGTACGCGCTGGAGGCGCTGCAGATGGGAAGGAAAATCTTTGGAAAAAACGACAATGTCATTCAGGTAACATAGACAAGTTTCCCATTTGAGGCCGCTGAGATTATTATCCATCATTCTCTCGAATGTAGCTGGAGAATTGCAGAGGCCGAATGGCATCACACTGAATTCATACAAGCCATCTGGGGTGACGAAAGCGGTTTTCGGCCGGTCAGCGGTAGCCATCGGCACTTGCCAGTAGCCGGAGCGTAAGCAGAGAGATGAAAAATACTGCGCTTCCTGCAAGCAATCCAGTGCGTCGTCGATTCGGCGTAGAGGATAAACATCCTTGCGAGTGATCTTGTTGAAACGGCGGTAGCCCACACAGAACCTGATTGACCTATCTTTTTTCGTCACTAAGACAACAGGAGAGGCCCAAGGGCTGTGAGAGGGCTGTATAATGCCGCGCTAAAGCATGTCGTCAACATTGTCACGGATGACGCGGCGCTCACTCGGCGAGACACGGTACGGTCGCTGGCGCAAGGGGGCGTGCGTACTAGTGTCAATTGCGTGAGAGACGGCCTACGCGCGCCCCAAGGAGGGCTGGGAAAGGACGAAAGAGTTGCGGAAGCGGTAGAGAAGTTCCAAGACCTGGTCACGATAAGCGGACGGAAGGTCGGGAGCGATGGCACAATGAAAGACGTCGGAGAGAAGCGGATTGGGCGCAGTCGCACAACGGCCAAAGGCAGTAACTGGGGGACAGGCACGTGTATCGGAGAACTCGGACGCAAGAGCAGGATCCAGTTCTTCAATAAAGCCTAGGCATTCGCCGCGAGGAACAGACGACGGGCACGAAAATAGGTTGGTGACATAGATGGCGCAGTGGCCGTCGGAAATCGTGAGAACGGCGAAGGGAATCAGAAAGCGCTGATGGCGGGTGGCGGCTGCGGTCGGTGTGAAAAGAACAGGGCTGCTGAGGGAACAGTCAGGGCGGAGCGGGACGAGGACCGAACTGAAGGGAGGTATGTCGGTGTCGGTGGCTACTAGAAGCTTAACGGAGCGCAAAGGCACGTCACGCAATGACACATTCATTACACACGGGATAGAGCTCAAGTTCAGCACGGGCACAATTAATCACTGCGCGGTGGGTGGAGAGGAAGTCGCAGCCGAGGATGATACCTTGAGAGCAGGCGCCGAGCACAAAAAACTCGATTGTATAGGCGACGTCGTTAATAGAAACGCAGACCGGGCAGGCTGCGATGGGGTGGATGTGCTGATATGTGGCCGTACGCAGTGAAACTTCAGACAGCGGCGTTTTCACCTTACGGAGTTTGCGGCGAAGGGCGTCTATAATTACTGACACGCTGCACCCGTGTCGACGAGAGCGACAACGGGGACGCCTTCAACAGACACCTCAATGACGTTAGCAGGAGGAAACGGAGGACTTATCGAGTTCGCAAAACACGCAGTTCTTGCCTCCGGAACTGCGGCATTCATCTTCCTCTGGGAGGGGCTCCGGGCGGCGGAGCGTCGGAGCATCGGATAAATGGAACGTCGGCGAGGTGAAGTCGAGCGGAGAGTAGGGTACTGGGAGTGAGGCGTAGATGAGGACGAGAAGAAACACGAAACACAGGACAGGCGCTGCCTGTGTTTCGTGTTTCTTCTTCTGGTCTCCGTTTCATTGCGCTGTGTCAATCTGTGACTTTCTATTTTAGTTGGCCTAGTGCGACGAGCTGCTCAGAAACTCCAACTTGCCTCATTATCAGTTCCCGACTTTTATGGCTTTGCAAGGCCGTATGAATTTGCTTTGGGGTAATTGACATTAAGGAACTAACTGTCGAACGCTCCTCCCGTAACTAAGGATGCCGTAAGGGCGGCTCACCTTCCTGCGGACAATTTTTCAACGCGCCCCGATCAGGTATCCTCAGTTGGGCCTCCCTTGGAACCTCATTTCTTGGAGATAGCCAACCCTCTGTCTACATAATTCGCTTTTTTATCCTTGACCTGAACGCACAGTTCAGTGCGCAAACGCTCACTCTGTGCTTACGCAGCATGGCGAATCCGGCGGCTGCTGCAGCGGCGAGTTCAAAATCGCGGTTTTTTGTCAATGGTAGGCATAGTATCTGCAACCTGTACGATCGATGAATTGGCTAGATTAGTTTTCTGTGTGGTTGAGTTTCCGTATGAAAATGTGTACGTGTACCCGTCTCCGGAAATTATGTGCGAACATTCCAAGCCATCTAGAGCACTGAAACAACAAAAGTAAATTTGAATATAAATTCTGATAGCTCCGCGTACATAAAACTAAATTCAATGTTATAGATGTGCGCTTGTTTTATGCTACTGATTTATTCAAATATATCTATAATATACATGTATTCTCGACATAATATGCGTATAAGCGGCTCCTCGTCATTGTAAGCGCCTCCTGACATAGACACCTTAAAAGAATGCTCTAAACTTTGATGGCTGCAGTCATTGCTTCCATGCTTTAGGAAAGTATGGACGGCTCCATGTTCATGGTAGGAAAACAGTATACGCTAAAGACGTTTCTAAAATTTGACCATAAGTCTTCAGTTTGCCTGTAAGCGTCCAAAGGGCAGAGCAGGATTCGTTTGAGCAACACAGCTGTGAGTGATTGGAGGTCAAGAGGTATCAGCCTAATCCACATGCGCCATGAAGTGACGAATCTTCGGGCAAGCAGAACAGAAAAGCGTTGGTGTACAGTTGGTGTACACAGGGCAGGTTTACTTATTTGCTTGACTTATACCCGCAGACGCTGTTGGGACGCGCAAGGCAGCAGGCAGCATGAAAGATGAAGACGACAAAGCATCCAGCCACTAGATGGCTCAAGGATTTCCAACTTCCAGGTAACACAGTTTAGCCGCGATACGACGCCACTAGAGGAGTTAGTATGACATTACTCCCTCTCTTTGAAAGATACCTACTCGGTGGGGCAGCAGTGGGAGGCAGGACAACAATGGTAGTCGCATGCATCTGGCGTGCGATGTAGACACGCGCGAAGGGCTAGCAGGCGTGGTACGGCTTCATCAGGGCGCGTGGACTACTTCGGAGGTCGGCCGTCTTGAAGAGCGAACAGTTCCCTGGGGTGAACTTCGTAGGTGACTTCACTGAGCTGACGGAGCACCTCGTGGGGCCAAAGTATCTGCGTAGAAGCTTCTCAGAGCGCCCTCGCATGCGGATTGGGCTCCACACCCACACTTGTTCGCCGGGCTGGTGACGCACATTTCGGTGGTGGAGGTTGTAGAGCCGAGCGTCGTGGACTTTCTGGTACTGGATGCGCTGTCGAGCGAGTTGGCGGGCGGCCTCAGCGTAACTAACAAATTGGGCAGCACCCATAAAAGAGGAGGTAGCGGGAGCTGGCAGCAGCACTGCGCCCAGCATGGTTGTGGCTTCGCGACCATGTAATAGACGAAATAGAGTGAAGCGTGTCGTTTCTTGGACCGCAGCGTTATACGCAAAGGTGACGTAAGCGAGTATGACGTCCCAGTTCCGGTGGTCCGCGTCTACATACATGGAAATCATGTCGGCGATAGTCTTGTTGAGCCGTTCGGTGAGGCCGTTCATTTGAGGTTGGTAAGCGGTTGCTTTGAGGTGACTGGTGCTGCTCAGGCTCATAACCTCCTGCGTAAGGGCCGAGGTGAACGCTGTTTCTCTGTCAATTAAAACGATGGTGGGTGCACCGTGAAGAAGCACAATGTTTTGAATGAAGAAGTTCACAATTTCGTCAGCGGTGCCACGGAAAAGGGGTTTAGGCTGACAGTATCAGCTGGGGTAGTCGGGGACAACCACAATGTAGCGGTTACCCAGAGAGGACTCTGGAAATGAGCCGAGCACGTTCATGCCAACTAGATGAAAGGGGACCTGAGGCAGATCAATAGGCTGCAGTAGGCCGGCTGGCTTAGTCGGCGGCGTCCTGCGACGCTGGCGCTCGCGGCAAGTTCTTACGTAACGCTTCACGACTGCAGCAACCCTGGAACAGTAGTATTTTTGCCGTATTCGGGCCAAAGTTTGACAAAAACGCGGGTGATCAGAAGATGGGTCATCATGGCTCGCCTTCAGGACTTCGTCGCGAAGAGCCGTAGGCACGACGAGTAGATAAACAGCTTCCGGCGGACTGCAGTTTTTCTTATACAGGACGCCGTCGCGTAAACAGAACTACAACAGCCCGCGCGAAAAGATTCGCAGGGGAGACTGAGCGCTTCTTTCCAGATACTCAATGAGGGGCCGCAGTTCACTGTCGTCTCTTTGGTGATGAATGAGAATGGACGTGGAGATGGGGCCAAGAAAAACAAAATCGTCGCCGGGTTGAGCTCGGGGGTTCTCGATAGGAGCACGAGACAGACAGTCGGCATCACTGTGCTTCCTACCGGACTTATAAACGATGGTGACATCGAATTCCTGAAGTCGAAGGCTCCAGCGCGCAAGCCGCCCCGAGGGATCTTTGAGGGTCGCCAGCCAACACAGCGAGTGGTGGTCGCTGACGACCCTGAAAGGGCGCCCACATAGGTACGGGCGAAATTTTGTTACTGTTCACACAATGGCCAGGCATTCTTTTTCGGTGGAGGAATAGTTCGCCTCAGATCGGGACAAGGTGGTGCTCGCGCAAGCAATTACGCGTTCAAGACTATCCTGCCACTGCACAAAGACCGCACCGAGGCCGATGTTGCTGGCGTCTCTGTGTAGTTCAGTGTCGGCTGACTCGTTGAAGTATCCAAGGATGGGCGTACTTTGGAGACGAGTGCGGAAGTCTTCAAAGGCTTGCTGTTGCTCCAGGCCCCAGAAGAATGGTTCGGAATCTTTCGTGAGTCGCGTGAGGGGCTCAGCGATCTGGGAGAAGTTCTGCACAAAACGCCTATAATAGGCCCAGAGACCGAGAAAGCGGCGCACACTGCGTTTATCGGTGGGCACAGGAAAAGCAGCCACGGCGGCAGTCTTATCGGGGTCTGGGCTAACCCCTTTAGCGCTCACGATGTGGCCCAGAAACTTACACTCTTAGAAAGCGAAGTGACACTTTTCGGGCTTCAGGGAAAGACCGGCCGACCGAATTGCTTCGAACACAGCGCATAGACGTCTCAGGTGCTCTTCGAACGTATCAGAAAAGATGACAACGTCATCCAAGTACACGAGACAGGAGTGCCATTTCAGATCAGCAAGAACGGTGTCCATCATCATCTGGAAGGTTGCAGGAGCCGAGCACAGGCCGAAAGGGAGCACCCGGAATTCGAACAGACAGTCCGGTGTAATAAAGGCGGTCTTTTCCCGGTCGCGTTTGTCCACCTCGATTTGCCAATAGCCGCTTCGTAAATCTAGCGATGAGAAGTACTTGGCGTGGCGCAGCCTGTCCAGGGAGTCATCAATACGCGGGAGAGGATAAACATCCTTTTTAGTGACTTTGTTTAAAAGTCTGCAAGCAACGTGGAACCGTAGGGTTTCATCTTTCTTTGCTACTAGAACAGGCGACGCCCACGGGCTTGTCGACGGCTGTATCATGTCGTCCTGGAGTATTTCCTGAACTTGGCGATGAATGGCATCACGCTCCTTCGAAGAGATCCGGTAAGGCTGACATAACGGCCGCTGGTTGGCGTCAACTATACTTCGTTGCTTTTTTAGTGGTGTCTGCCTAACCTTGGAGATTGAGGCGAAGCAGTCGCAGAAAGACTGGATAACGCTTTCCAGGCAGCGTTTATGATTAGACGGGAGGTTCTGGTTCACGTCAGTTTTTATGAGAGTGGTCGGTGCCTAAACTGATGCCGGGTCTCCGGACAAAGCGTGCTGTCCCGCCAATTCGCCGTTCTCTGAAATACGCAGTAGCTTTTCTCCCAGGCAAACACAGGTTCACAGCCAAAATTGGTCAACAACAGTTCAGTTCGGCGATTGTTCAGTTCAACAATTCCGCGAGCAACACAGACTTGCCGACCAAGGAGCAGCGACATGTTGGTTTCAGCGATGCCATGAATTCCGGTGCTGTTATCGCAATCTACGGTAACAAACATGCTGGCATTGACGGCATCAATACGTGGTCGTCACAGATGCGTAACTTAGACGTGCGTGGCTCGGGATCGCCGAAACAGAGGGTTGAATGGGAAATGACACGAACAGCTCCTGAAGGTTGATGACGCCGTCGTACTCCTGAAGGAAATCCAAATCGAGTATCAGGTCTTTGGAGCACTCGGGCAGCACAGCAAAGCAACCAGGGAAAGTAGCACCGCGGATCTGTATTCGTGACGTGCAGGCGCCAATCGGCGTTACGACATGGCCATTGGCGGTGCAGATCTGCGGCCCACGCCAAGGGGTCAAAGCTTTTCTGAGAGCCGTGGCTAACCCACTGCTCATTACGGAAAAATCAGCGCCGGTATCCACAAGTGCGGTCACATCGCGGTTATCAGCGGTTACTGGGATTTCGGCAGACACCAGTCGGTCACAGCACGTCGTTGTCGTTGAGGTCGTCGGGCGAAGTCCGTCGGTCGGGTCGTAGCAGTGAATCGTCTATTTCGGCAGAAACCAGTCGGTCACAACGTATCGTCGTTGAAGTCGTGAGGTTAAGTAGTCGTCGGTCGGATTGTAGCCGTGGATCGTCGGGTTGATGCTCTTGACTTGGTCCAAGAGCAGCGGCTTTACCCCCAGAGGACACCGTCTTCAGTTTTCCTGATGTGGGGACGTGCCTCCGAACTGGCCGGAAGACGACGGGCGGCTTGGCGAAGAAAACCGCTTTGAAAAAACCAATTATTATATTATGGCGATCTGGACTAACGTCGCTGCGAGGTCGATGGCTGCACGTTATCGGACAGATATTTCTCGATATCCCGCCGCCGTTCTCCATAGCGTGGTCGAGGTGCATCAGGTGAAAAACCCCTCAAGCACATTCTGCGGTAGGGGCAGTGGCGGAGGATGAGGCCGGGTTCCCCGCAGCGGTAGCAGAGTGGCCTATAGTTTGGCGTACGCCAAACATGCGCTTTTCTCATGGTGGACCGGGACTCCTGCGGTACGGCGGGTACAGCTGCAATTGGATACCGCAGTGAAGGCACAGAAGTGACGAGCGAAAAGGCTGGCACCACTTGCCCAGGATGGCTTTGTAGGGCTTCACTGTATGTCATCACGTAGGGTGGCGGCTTTGGAGCTGGTGGCGGCTGAACAACTCGCCGGACTTAATCTCGGACCACGTCCGGTATGACAGCGACGCTGGCCTGTGGAGCTTCGAAGCGAAGTTTCTCGAGTTCTTCACGCACCAGGCTCCTCACAAGCTCTCGAAGCTCCTCAGTGGGTAGCGACATAGGCGTACATTTGTGAGCGGCTGCTACACTAGCCTGACGACCGTAGTGCGCGCCCCGTTACTGCAGAGAACGCTCCATGCTTGTTGCCTCCTTGGCAAAATCGGCCACCGTTCTTGGCGGGTCACGGACCAGTCCGGCAAACAGTTGCTCCTTTACGCCGCGCATTAAGTGGCGTACCTTCTTGGCTTCGGGCATAGCAGGATCGGCGCGATTGAAGAATTGCGTCATGTCCTCTATGAACATGGCGACGCTCTCGTTCGGCTGCTGCGACCTCGATTGCAAGGCGATTTCAGCCTTCTCCTTTCTTTCGCTGGTGTTGAACGTGGCTAAGAGCTCTGGGCGAAAAACCTCCCAGTTAGTGAAGGAAGCTTCGTGGTTCTCATACCACGTCTTGGCCGAGTTCTGTAGTGCAAAGTAAACGTTCCGCAATTTGCGCTTGCCGTCCCACTCGTTGAAGCCCGCCACACGGTCAAAGCTGGGCAATTAATCTTCGATGTCCTCAAACCTATCGCCGTGGAACGATGGGGGTGACCGAGGTGTTTGAAGGATGAACGGTGGAGCATTCCCGAGATGCTGACTTGTCTGGCTGGCCGTAGTAGACGTCGTGGCCCTTGCCAATGCTGTGAGTTGGTCGAGCTCCGGTTGTAGGCCTCGCAGGCGGCGGTTCTCCTTGTGGACTGGTGTTGTAGCCACGCGTTGAGAACTGACGCCAAGTGTGTCCTCGAGGTCAGCGTACATGGGCCGTTTCCCAGCACCTTCACCAAATATGTCACCGAGAAACGGTTGGTGTACGCAGGGCAGGTTTACTTATACGCGCAAGACGCTGTTGGGACGCGCAAGGCAGCCGGCAGAACGAGAGACAAAGACAACAAAGCATTCAACCCCAAGATGGTTCAAGGCTTGCCAAGTTCTAGGTAACACAATTTAGCAGCGATACGGCGCCACTGGAGGAATTAGGAGTGTGGCAGTGCCACTGTAGTCGCGGCAGCTAGCACTGTACCACATGATGGCGGGGCCCTGCGGTTCCCCCATGCGATGCCTCTCAAATGCCTACGTTGCCACCTCTGTGAAGCATGTGGGTGATGCCAGATTCCCCTTGCCTTTGTGTTATAACACGCTTCAGTCCCTTGTCAGCGTTTGAAGGCAAAAAAGCCCAAATCACTTCATTGCCGAGAACGGTAAAGCAGATGTGAAGTAAATATCGTCTCTACCCAGGAAAAACTTGGGCAAGCTCAAATAGACCACCTGCGATAAGCTGCGTTTGTCTACATTGGTCATGGTGGTGCTTAAAAAAAGGCATGCCTGCATGCTCCCCATATCGATAGAATATCCAATTTTTGAGGGTGTACTCAGCGTAAACGCGTCATCTACGTTGCCAAAAAGTCGCCAAGGCCAAATTAGGTTGGTGCTGAAGTTCTGCAGTTGGCCTTGCCTCATCCTTACAGGAGCTGATCAAACCGGTCTCCCTGGATACTTCTGAGTATGCATTCTTTTAAGTGTATGAGCTGTAATATGCGTCCCTGTGAAGCATTAGGAGTTGATTTCGAACAGAATTTTAAACCTCTTTACTTCACTAGAAAAAATTCGATGTCTTTCCCTCTCGCAGTCACATAGGTAGCACAAAATAACTACAACAAGCACGCCGCCCTGCCAGAACGCACTAGTCAACGCCTGCCTCCCAGTTCATTAAGCAGCACACATGACCTGTCTGCATGGGGCCCAACATCATAGGGACAATGAGGGTCACGTGGGCTTCATGTACTTCGATGCGAGACCTGCCATAAAACTTTACGTAGGCTTCCCATATGGGGCCACACGTGGCAGACCAGTGCACTTCAAGGGGTGTTCGATGTATTGCCCCTGTGGCTCTGACGTGAGCAGTTGGAGGTGTGGCAGCCTGTAAAATATCTATTTTGGACCACTATGGCACTGTGGGGAAAGAGCTGTGCAAGCTGAAAGTGACCTTGTGCCTGTAGAACACCTTTTGGTCCCGCATATGACTTACGTTGGCGCGAACTGCAGAGTCTGCATTGGTGCCTCACGAGCTGCCCAAGCTCCTTCCGTCACAGTCCCAACCCAATAGCCCATAGGCGAAGAAAGATAAGACAACACAAATAAGGTGAAGGCAAGAACCATAGAAACATTTGCGGCATCATGGCCGTTTCTTCGTCTAGAGTCCTCGTCCTACTGGCGCAGTGTAACTTCTCTCTAAATGAACCAAACAGCCTTCAAGAAAGTTTTAATAAAACCTTATGCACACTTTGTACCATACAAGTACACAACAGACTACACGTGCCACCTCGTTTCACATGCGATATGTCAAGGTACCGTATTCATGGCAATCCGAAGTGTATAGCTAGTAGAACAAATATGCCTCAATACAGTGAAACACAGATTATTAGCATAACATTTATAAGCAGGGTGTTCTGGCCAGTAGGAAAAAAATTAAATTAAAAGTGCGGATGCTACAAAGATTCAATTAACAGTGATTAGTAGGTCATTATCCTGTCACAGTATTTCTTGCACATAATTTGCCATATAACCAAGACGACTGTTTACACGCAAATATAAACTGAACATTATCTCAATTAATAAGAAAGGAAACGTCAGGTACTTGAAAAACTGCAGAGCGACCAGGTTACGGTCCGTTGCCTACAAGGTATTTACTAATGCAATCGCTAACAGCGTCAGGACAGCCATACACTTCGATCAACCAAATGATTCGTAAAGGATAATCCCCAATCGACCATATTCACGCTATCAATCAGGGCATAGAGAAATGCGCAGAATAAAACTAATCCCTGCATATACCCTTCGCTGACTACAAGAAAACATTTGACTCAGTGGAAACCCCAGCAGTCATGCAGGCATTGCAGAATGAGGGTGCAGAAGATTCTTATGTTAAAATACTGGAATATATCTGTAATGACTGCACAGCTACCAAAGTACTCGATGAAGGGTATCAGGCATGGAAACACGATCTCGCCAATGCTATTCATCGCCTGTTTACAAAAGGTACTCCGAGGCCTCAATTGGGAACAAATGGGGGATAAGAGTTAATGGAGAATACCTAAGTAATCTGCGATTCGCTGATGGCATTGCCTTGGTAAGTCACTGAGGAGATGAACTACACAGCATGATAAATGAGTTGGGCAGGCAGAGCTTAGCGGTGGGTCTAAAAGTTTTCATGCAGAAAACCAAAGTAACGTTCAACTGCCTGGCAAGAGTACAGCTGTTGACGATTGGTAGCGTAGTGCTGTAAGTAGTCTACATAGAGCAGGTAGTGAACGCTGCTCCGAATAATTAGAGGGAAATAACTAGAAGAATAAGCATGTATTGGGACGCATATGAGAGATTCTCTCAGACCATGAATGGCAGTTCACCAATATACCTTAAGAGGAAAGTATACCACAGGTGCATCTTACACGTAATCACCACCTATGGGGCAGAAACGTGGAGGCTAACGAAAAGGGTTCAGTTTAAGTTAAGTACAACGCAACGAGCAGTGGAAAAAAATGATAGGTGTGACGTTAAGAGACCGGTAGCGGACGGAGTCGGTGAGGGAACAAAGGCGTGTTAATGACATCCTAGTCGAAATTAGGAGTAAGAAATGGGATTCGGCAGGGCATGTTATGCGTAGGCGAGATATCCGCTGGTCCTTAAGGGGAACGTAGTGGATTCCAAAAGAAGGCATGCATAGCAAGGGGCGGCAGAAAGTCAGGTGGGCGGGAAGTTTGCGGAGATACGGTGGCCGCAGCTGGCAAAGGACGGAGTTAAGTGGAGAGACAGGGGAGAGGCATTTGCCGCGTAGTC
This sequence comes from Amblyomma americanum, assembly GCF_052857255.1. NCBI lineage: Eukaryota > Metazoa > Arthropoda > Arachnida > Ixodida > Ixodidae > Amblyomma > Amblyomma americanum. The sequence goes on from NC_135499.1 coordinate 121,104,992, forward strand.
AGGCTAATGACGATGATCAGTTTTTATGCAAAAAACTTGAGTGTGACTTTTTTTTAGCTTAAAATATTAGAAGAAGTACTGTAGGGACTATATTAGATATGAGCTGCGTAAACTGCTGGAACGCTTAGCTTCCAAGCTGAAAGCTGTATATCTATTTCATCACAATAGTGCATATACTTACAAAAACTGCGCTATCATTAAGGAGACAGGTTTTCCTTGAAGGCTATCTGGCCGCTATTGTCTCCACACAGGCATAATGTGAGAGGCGCAAAAGAGAATACAGCCTCCTTTCACAAAGGCTATACAAATTTAAGCCAATGTCCTTGTGTTTCCCTAGGGACCCAAGGTCCTGCTGCTTCACGACCGAATTTTCGGGTTCAGGCTTCTTTACTCACCACAGGCAGCTCGTCAGTAACATCAGTGATAGCTAACCACGCACAAAGCAAGATTAAGGGAAACATTTTTCTTCGTTTAACACTAATGCATTGCTGTGGTTTGAATATATATCCGAGAAAATCCTGCGTTTTATTAACCACAAAATGTCAAAGAGACCTTTACGAGGATAAAATGCGTCTGACGCTTCTTGACCTTTGCAGCAGAGTGAAGACAGCTTCTGCTGTTTAATGGGACTTAGAATTCACCGCTGGCAGTACATTAGCCATCGTTAGTTTTATTGCGCAAGGGTTGTTGCTTCCCCCTCCCCCACTTTTCGGTAACGTGCATGCCATTTCTGCAAGTTGTTTGAACGTAGGGATTTCTGGGCGCAGCTACAATATTGGAACGACGATGACGAGGCTATCTTCCATGTCCTTACATCTTCGGGACCTAGAAGTAGGATCAATATGACTCTCTGGTATCGATGAAAACTACCGAAATAAGAAACAAACAGGAGTAGAAAGAGACCTTCTATGCAACACATTTATTAGCCTACACTGCGGTTTCTTTCTGGGCTTCATCTTTTGCACGTCACCTCACTCTCCTACTCCTTGTGTCAGGTTAAACCAGCCCAGGAGACTCGGGCATTGAGAATTGAAAAGAAGTGCAGGTTTTTTCTCTTGTATTTCATATGCCTGCCAAGATGAGGACGCCTAAAGAAAAACAGGAGAATAAACTTAAGCTGCGTCTCAAGGGTATGAAACCATAGCTTTAATGGGTTAATGCCGGTGTATGCGGGATTTCTCGTTCTCGGCTTTAAATTCACAGATTGCTGAGAGTCCTCATACCACACCTGGCACAGTGGCACATCCATTAAGCGATGCGTCGCTGCCCTGCGATGGCAGATGCTGCAATCGGCGGAGCATTTGAGACCCTGGATACCCTTCCCGAGAAAGCTGTCGCGAAGAATCATTAACTTAAGTACCACCTGCCACGGTGGTCAGTTTGCTCACAATCGGGTGGGCAAGTGGTGATGACGCCACAAGGACGCGTGATTTAGGCTGCCCGCTTAGGTTGTCAAAGCGCCCGATTCGTCCAGCAGTTCCGGCCGTGTGGCTTCAAACGGTCCACGCCGTCACCGACGCCAGTAAATTTTTTTTTTTTCCGGCATGGGGTTCTAAAGTTCTCGCGTGAAGAGAAATTAACGCACAAACGATCGGTATGCGCTAAGAAATATGCGATACAGGACCTTGCGTGGCCTGGAGGGGACTTCAATAATAAACGCAAGATGGTGTCTAACCCCTTATTCCTCTTCGGTTTGCAGCTCATATCCCTTCGACGCCGCCATTTCCACAATGCGCACTACTGGCTGTTTGCCAAATATGTTCCACTTGCTCTAACAGCGTGGCCACGGGGTAAAGCTTGTAAACTGGAAATATCTGAAATAAATGGAGACCGAACAAACCTAGCTGCATTCGTCAGTTAAAAGGCACTTCGACTGCTTCTCTAGCTGAAGGCTAGACCAGGCGCCAGCCCACAGTATTTCTATAAACTAAACGGGAGGTTTTCGCCGTTTCTGCTACTCCGGGCGATACTGTATTTGGCTTAAACTACTAGTTTTCTTCTGCTGTTTTGTGACCAGCTGAATAATTTCTTGGCTCAGCTTGTGGGCGAAGCGTCCCTTTGAAGCAGCACTTGAGCAACATTTGCCGTCCGTGTCTTGTCTCTCTGCAATTTCGTGTTACTGGGAGATCAAAGTAACTGATTTAACTATTCTTTTCCTGCTCAAATTCGTCCTTCGAAATAAATTATGAACAAAGGTACAGCTTCATTTTGTCAGTAAATGCTGCGAGGACTCTGCACTGAAGCCTCTGCGTCCGCGTGTGTTGTTTATGTCAGGTTGCTTGGTCGGTAGCGGGGTCTGGGTAGATGTTGGTTTTGCACCGCCAGAAGATCGGGGCAAGTTTTCAAAAGGCTTTTTAGCGTTGCCGCTGTGGCCAGATGGGACATCTGAACGGAGGGGCCGGGGATCAGGATGTCACCCTTAGTTCAGCGTTCAGCACTGTACCCATTCGGGCTCTCCGCTGCGCCTGATCCTCGTGGAGAGTTAGGCCACCGAGAAGCTGAGATCCCCACGAAGAAATATATAAGTGCTTGGAGCATCGGAAAAGTGTTTTCACTTCAAGAACCACTGCGTCTAGTGCAATAAGCTTCCACACAGGTAACGAATGTGTCACATCCAGTGGATGAGGTCTCTTATCAGCTCTAGTGAGGTTAGTCGTAATGCCTCCATGCGGCACAACGTGGACAAGACACGGAAATGATTCCACTATGTAGAACACATTTCAAACTATGTCCAATTAAGTGGCTATGTGCCACAGCGCCACAGCTTTTGGGGAGGAGTGTGTATACAAGGAAAACAGGGGCGGCGCTACTAAAAGAATTTCGCGAATGTGGATAAAAGCTCTTAGAATGGATTTACGCTATGCCTGCAAAAAGGAATGGGACGCCTCTGTGTCTATCACTTCTCTCTGCCCACCAGAGAGAAGCCAATGCGGAAAGCACGTTTTTTCACACTTTCGACATCGAGCAGGTGAGTGGCGCCTGCAAGAACACCATCGATTGGCCTAGATGCTCCGAGTCACATAGCGGCGACGTTTGCTGCGTGACTGCCTTGAAGTGCGCCTACTGGCATGGCCCTCACGATTCCTTCTCGAAAAAGTGCCCCCACCTAAAGAACCAACGGGCAGTATACAAAAGCAAGTGATGCGAGATCATTTTAAGCAAAGAGAGGCCGCGCTAAGTTGCGCCAACGTCGTTCGCGTCACCGAAGGTTTTCTAAAAAAGCCGTTACTTTTGGTAGGGAGGCCTCTAGCACTACTGCTCTTGTCCTCCTCCTCCTCCACCAGTCGTAGTAAATCAGGGGAGCCCGACGGATGGTGAAGCCGGACATGCTGCTTCAGACGTTACCTGGCCATCTCTACCGTAACCTTGCACGTCCACTGAGCCAGGAAAGTTATTGCGGTCCCTAAGTTCTCCACCTACTGCCGATCCTGAGAAAGGCCAAGATCTGGACCATGGCCAAGATCTAGACCATGGCCAAGAACTGCAGGTGATAGCAATCCTCAAGTCCGTACTGAGTGCCATACGCGCTGTTCAAGCCTGAGCACGCCAGCAGCACAGAATTCGCTACAAGTTCTCGACGCACTAACTCCAGTTCTCGCCGCTCTGCAGTAGCAGGAACAATGGCTCCCCAGCATTAACATTTGAAACAAAACTGAAGGAAGCCTCTATTTTTCAATGGAATGCCCACAGACCCATGACCCTAATTTTAGAAATTCGGCAATACGTTTACGCAAATAATTTAGCCCTTCGTGTGATTTGTGAGCCGAATGTACCAAAGATATTGCGACTGTCAGGCTGCGAGGCGTTTGCCTCTCCCACGCACCGAGGAAACAGTAAAGTCATCGTCTACATTCGGCGTGACCCTAAGTATGTGCTCCACCCGGTTGCCCCAAATAACGACAAACAGTACATTTCCCTAACAGTGAAGAGGTGTAATCTCACGTTTACGCTAGTTGGTACGTATATATCGCCATGAAGTCGATTTGACGCTTGATTGATTTGTTGACGGTTACACCTTGCACTTGGATCGTCATGGGTGACTTCAAAGCTCACCAATCTATATAGGGAGGTGTTAGAATTAAAATTAGGGGACGAAAGCTTGTGTCTTTCGCCTCTGACCATGACCTTCAGTGTCTAAATGACGGCTCCTCGATCTATATTCGAGGGCAAACCTAAAGAAGCTGATTTGACTTAACTTTCGATTCTCGATGCCGTGAAAGCACCGTTCGGTGATTTTCGGACAAAGAAATCCACGTCAGCGACCATATCCCTACATATCTGATCATTACTGGCCTTTCCACATGCCGCTCTGCCACACGCATGCGGCGCATCGATTGGTCAGCGTTTCAAGCACTTAAGGAAGATGCTTGCAGAGCAGGCTTCTTCGCAGGTTTTGTAAAAGAACATTAAGGAGGCCATGGACGACATGCCATGGTGCTTCACCGCAATTGCAAAGTACACAAATTTGATATATAACTGCAGCTACTGCGACCACAGCGACGAAGGGCAGAGCGTGGATACTGAAGCGCAACGTCGAGCCTCGACCTCAAAGATGCGAGGCACATGCAAAAGAAAATTCAGTACAGAATTCAAGCTCTCCAAGCAGAACGCTGGCGGTCATTCTGTTAAACGCTTGACCTACGCGAACCTTTGTCACGCATCTGAAATGTGGTTCGTGGCCTTCGAACATCCCCATACCAGCTGCACCTATTCAAGTGTCTCGCACTCTACCAGCGACGTGGCGAGGTCGAGGTAGCTGATGATTTCTGCGCTAGGGTAGCAAGACCATCGACCCCATCCGCAGCGCTGCATTGCAGCAATCTTCCCGATTCCCGGGATTCTCGGATGGACCTTCCCTTCTCTGTTGAGGAACTTGACGCTGCGCTGGCTTGTTGCAGACGGTCGTCATCACCGTGACCCGAGAGTCTGCCATACTCTGCACTTGCAAACCTTGAGCATAAAGCTAGTCTTGTCCTTTTGGAGTATTATAACAAATCAGGAAATCAGGGAACAGTTCCAGAGGAGTGCAAGTCGAATAGTCTAGTTCCACTCCTTAAACCAGAGAAATCACCCTTTCACAGGCTAGCTGCGTCAGCAAAGTGCTGGAAAGTATGGTGCTTCCACGTATTGTGTGGTACCTGGAGAGCTACCGTATTTATCCGGCTATAATGCCCGGATTTCAACGAGGACGCTCTTCAGTTGACAACGTGGCAGACCTGATGTCATCCGTGCAGCGTCAAAAAATTCGAAGCGCTTAACCGCGGCATTGTTCCTGGATATAAAGGGTGCGTATGACAATATCTCGCCAGGCTAATTTCGACACTCTGAAAGTTGCTGAATTTGATGGCCGCGTATTCCGCTGGATATCCAGTTATTTATCCAATAGATGTCTTAGTGCAAGCTGACGATGGCACAGCATCTTCTCATTTCACTTCCCGTGGACTCCCACAGGTTGGAGTACTAAGCTCAATGCTGTTGAACCTTACACTTTCGGACATTTGAACATTTTTAGTTCAGATTTGTGGTATAGTGTATATATACAGCATTGGTACCAAACGTCGAAACTCCAAATAGGGCCTCCTAAGGCTATATGAACCGACTAAATATACCAGCTCATGCACAGCAATCTGATGTGGCAAAAAAATGAAAACAAACAACAGAAGACAAAGAAATGCATAGCAGATGTATGTGATACAGAATTTCTTAAGACAAAAATGTATTAAATATCTAAATCAAACATAGGTGTTTTAATATTTTTTTTGAACTTGTACAATGACATTGGCAATTGAAGTGTAAGGTGCAAGTTGTTCGAAGTGGAGATGGCAAAGAGAGTTGTGGTTTGCTTGCCACAATTACTCCTTGTTTTTAGCAGTAAGAAATTGTTCGACAATGCAAAATGTGCCATATTATTGTTAGTAAATATATTTTCAGAGAGGAAAGTCACACAAGAACATATATTGATGACTTTAAAATGGAAAACCAGGACCTCAATTTTGTGTAGCTCCTCAAGCGGCAGGATATGCAGTGACTGAAACAAAGGTATGAAAGGTTGGGGAAAGGAAGAGAAAATGATGACTCTGAGCGCTTGTTCTTGCTTGGTCGGTTTGGTTTGGTTTAAAGGGGTTTAACGTCCCAAAGCGACTCAGGCTATGAGAGACGCTGTAGTGAAGTGCTCCGGAAAGTTCGACCACCTGGGGTTCTTTAACGTGCAATGACATCGCACAGTACACAGGCATCTAGAATTTCGCCTTTGTCGAAATTCGACCGCCGCGGCCGGGATCGAACCCGCGTCTTTCGAGCCAGTAGCCGAGCGCCACAACCACTCAGCCACCGCGGCGGCTTTGCTTGTTATTGCATAGAAAGAAGTCTAGATAGATGGGTTCTCTATGTGCTACCCCCTGAAGCAATATAGTAATTAATATTGGAGTATATAAATGCGCAATAAACAGAGAGCAATGTATATAAACTGACAAGTTGTCGTGTTCTTGTAGCAGCCGTGATTCCAAATGCAATTTTAATAACACAGGCAACATGATCATTAAACTTTAAATCTGAGTCAACAATCACGCCTAAAAATATAACACAATGTGTTTGTGATACAGCAACATTATTGATATGTGTTGATTGGTTTGAAGTAATTTTTTCTTTGAGGGGCGTGGAATAGCCGAAAACTGGTTTAATCCGTCTAAAGCCGCCCTAGATTTACTAAATATGTCTAGTTAAATTGACTCCAGTTCTCTTTAAGGATCGCAACAATGAGAATAAGATTTGTAATCGATTGAGAAGACGTGTTACCATAAGCTATGATGGTTGTATCGTCGGCGTGCAATAGACATGAGGTGGTATTTTAATAGGATGAAAGATCATCAATATATTTGAGAAAGAAGAGGGGCCCAAGAATTGAACCTTGGGGCACTCTTTTATTAATTAGTCTGTTAAATGACCACATACCTTCTATACACACGCTCTGCTACCTATAAGATAAATAACTTTTGATCAGAGTTAACGGCAGAACTGTAATGGCATGGCTTTCAAGTATAGAAACAAGAATACAATTATTAACATTATCGAAGGCTATGGTGTAGCCAATGAATTCAGACAGCTCCGGTTAAGCTACCGCTATCAAGTTGCGCCCTTATCCGGTCGGAAAAATAATAAAGAGCACTTTTCTTTGAATGCCCAGGTCTAAAACCGAACATAAAAGGCGATAATATATTAAGCTTACATAATAGGCATGTATTTGTATGTATAGTAATTTTTCTACAGCCTTGCTTAAGAAGGGCAGTAAAGCCGCGGCGGTGGCTGAGTGGTTATGGCGCTCGGCTGCTGGACCGAAAGATACGGGTCCGATCCCGGCCGCGGTGGTCAAATTTTGATGGAGGTGAAATTCTAGAGGCCCGTGTGCTGTGCGATGTCAGTGCACGTTAAAAAACTCCAGGTGGTCGAAATTTCCGGGGCCTTTCACTACAGCGTCTCTCATAGCCTGAGTTGTTTTGGGACGTTAAACCCCCATAAGCCATAAACCATATGAAGGACAGTATAGAGGACGGGCGGTAATTCTGCATTTGTAATCTGTCGCCTTTCTTAAATATCGGAATCACCTTACCGCGTTTTATGTTGTCCAGAGAAAATCTTGTCTCAAAAAGGAGGTTAATAACGTGACCGAGAGGTTCTGAAATAATGTAGTGAACGCATTTAATGTGGGTGGAATATATATTGTCTAATCCAGCTTCAGCGATATTTAGGTTGCTTATTACATCTTCGACTTCCTGGGGCACACATGCTCTTAAAAAGGACTGTGGCTGACGTTGTAGAACTGGAACTTCAAAGGTTTCAAGTGGTTCAGGAGAGCCAAAAAATTCACAAAACACATTGGATATAGGTAAGGGGTGTTGAAGAGCTATATTATCTTTCAGGATAGTTTTAAGACATTGTTGACTAGCTTTCGCCCTGAAGAATTGATTCATCAGTTCCCATTTTCTTTTTGCCTCGTTACTGCATTCGATAAGCTTGGTCTCAAAAACTTTTTTTTTCATTTTTAAGAGCCTGGTTTAATTGTTTATATAGAAGCTTGCACCGGTGCAAAATACGCGAAAAACGTGTATTTTTTATACAAATTCTTTTGTTTCCTCAGGGATTCTAGAAGACCTAGAGAAACCCAAGGACAGCGTGGTACTTAATACTTTTTGGTCGTTATATATTTTGTGCAGGATGTAACTGCGCTTGTTCTAATACATGAGAAGGTATAAAAGTCCTGTTCAGCGTCTGAACATGAAATAATTGGTGAGAAATCTCCCGTGCTGTTTCCTCACTGTAAGCCTGAATATCTTCTTTAGGCTTAACATAATCCGTTATGTTTCAGTTATGATGCAGGTCAAAGTAAAAAAGACACTGTATATTGACCAGTAATGTTGACCTCGACATTAGATAAAACTCAGCATTAGGTAAAATAGTGTATAGCAAACAATATGTATTATGCGACAGGCATCGAGTCGGTACATTTACGACCGACTCAAAGCCAAATCCACTAAACCAACTAATAAACTCTTACTGGCCAGGTCATGTATCAACAATTAAACTAATGTTGAAGTCACCCAATATTAGCGCGTTCTTGTTTTCTAGAGAATTTTTTTTTTTCCAGTGCAGCGGAGCAAGAGTTTCAGAAGTCAGCAGTTGAACACCAGATGAACACGAAGGAGGGCGATAAACAGTGACCACGATTATTTTTGATCTATTCAGGCAAGAAATCTTCAGTTTTCAGCCACAACGTACGACTCACACGTATTCACGTTAATGCTTAAATCATCTCGCCTGTTGTTTGATAGAGAATGAAACGAAGATGGCAACGCCTCAGTGAGGACGCTGATTGCGATGGACAAATTCAGCTTACTAATCTTGAAAACAGAAGAGTTTTTCACCTACGGGGTAAAGCCAAGTTTCCGAAAAACAGATAAGTGAAAATCGATGGTTTCTTATCTCTAGGAAGGCAACAATGTCATCGAAATGTTTCTTTAGGCTTCAAACATTGAAATATACAGCAGAAGTGAGGCATTGTCTGCCAGAACTGAAGTCGAAAAATAATCTATTTACTTGGCGTCGGCTCTGATTAAAGCTTAAGAAAATACCTCCAAATCCTTCTCAGCTGTTTATCTGAACACAGCGCTATTTGTTCAATGGAGTGCTTTGATGACCCAATCGTTCGTCGAAAGGAACATCCATTTATTTTCTTCTTTTATTTTCAGCGCCGCTCCAAGCAGCCTTTTGTTCGATGGTGTGAGGTGTTCATTTACAAACGCAGCGTCATCAGGCAGTTCAGACTTTTCGTTGTCAAGCGTGTCTTACGAGTCTGCCAAAAACTAATTTCCCTTTTCCCGGGAACGAAAACTTGCTATCAGAATTTTCTCGTCAGAACGTGTAGGAACCTGATGCACAACTTAACAATCCTCAGGCCTACAGCACAGCTGATTTTGCCGCCCACACTCTACATTATCTGCATGCGGTCCTCACCTTGTGTCGAAGGCAGGCCTTTTATCTCTAGGTTATTGTCGGGCTTGTCGACTTACTCCCAGAGTCTACGCAACTGCCTGTTTGCTGACATGTGTACCTGGGTATCCGGAGTTCCGAGCCCGCAAGTTCGAGCAAGATTTCAAAAGGCGTCAAGTATTCTTGCGGTCTGCTTCCACATGCAAGGCCTCCAGACTTCAACCGAAAAGTCATCGCTTGTTGCGTTTATATGCAAGAACATGTCTCATTATACCGTATGTATAAGCAGCAGAGCAATACCCTACGAAAACAGCCATCGGATTCTGGGAGTAATAATCGACATAAATCTATTATGGACCCCATATTACCTACATAAGAAAGACTGATAGCGATTGCTCACGTTTCCGCCTTTCTTGGGGGAAAGCCGTGGGGAGCGTCAGTGCGGTCGATGATGCAGCTGCATAACGCCTTATTCATGGGATTCCTTCGGTACAGCCCGCCTGCACTTGGAAACAATCGAAAAGCCCACATACGAAGTCTACAAAGCGTTCAAGCTTAAGCTCTCCGGACTTGCCTAAGATTGCCGAAATGTGCCTCTACGGCCGCAACTGCACTCATTGCCCAGGAGCATCCAGTTACTACCTACCTAACAGCTTATGCACTAAGGGCACATTTCCGACCCATTGCCCGGGTTTCTTCTTACCATCTTGCCAGATTTTTTATTGCCAGGCCTCGCACATTTTTTGCAAACACCATTAAGGCACATCATGTCATTCTGCCGTCGCATTTTACACCCGCATCTAGATCGTCATCGCCACTTTGGAGCCTGCACAATCCCTGTGTGCTTCTTTCCATACCTGGCATAAGGAGGAAGATAGATTTATCGGCGATATAACTAAACAAGTAAGTATTTAATACTTCCATGAACCCCATGCAAACCGGGTGCACGTCTACACCGACTGCTCAGTGAACCCCGTCAGTTCTTCGGGCTCCGCGCTCATCCCCGCAAGGACTACAGAGATAAAAGTTAGGATAGCTCACCAGACTTCTTCGACGGGTGCAGAACTTACCGCTCTTCGTGTCGCCGTTGAACACATCAATCAGCAGCGCTCTCGGCAGTGGTCTATTTTCACCGATTTCAAAGCAGCCCTCCAAGACTTACAAGCTGCTCTTCGCCGTGGAGCCCATGAACAACTGGTAGGGGAAACCCGAAACTAAATCACACTACCATCAATAAAATGCACGACATTATCTACCAATGGCTACCAAAACAAAACTGAATAGCAGGCAATCACCGCACGGACGAGGTCGCGCGAACTGCTCACCACGGCGGCGATTTTGTGTCGATCCCCATTTCGAGATCAGACGCAAAGGGCACGGTTTCGCGCACTTGCGCGGGAGATCACACTTGCAGCGTGGAATTCAGGCCAATTTTTCACTTCGCGTTTAAAATCGCTGTACTTCGATCTCAATCCCTGTACCCGGCCTACCACGACGTGAAGCAACTTTGCTGTGTCACCTTTGGATTAGTGTATCTTTCAACACCATTACTCCTTCTTAATCGGTATGGCTAATAACCGTGCATGTGCCATCTGCGGGTATGACACACCCACATTCTTTGTGAATGCTCTGCCTGCAGTGCTGCAAAGCAGTCTCTCTGTCGTGCGCTGGAGCATATAGACCACGCCCACTGACGGAAATGAACATTCTCGGGCACTGGCCGCGGCGATCGTCGGCGGTTAATGCGCCCAAGGCACTCCTCCACTTCTTGAGAACTTCTGGCCTGCACGATAGGCTGCGACTTTACCGAACGCTTGCTGACTTTGCATAGTGACTTTATTTTTCTGCTGCTCTCTTTTCGCCTTCATCTTTTTATCCCCTCACCCTTTTCCTCCTGTGCAGAGTAGCAAGCCGGTTATTCTTCCGGTTAACCTCCCTGCCTTTCCTATTCCAACCCCTTGAAATCCGACCACCCAGCCTTCCAGGAGAACGGGGTCTGAGATTTAACAGTGAGCATAGCACAATCGTGTGATTGACTACTCGTTTGTCACCAAAAGTCGCTGAGAATGAAGGAGTCCGCAGGAGGCGAAGGAAGTACCAGATATGCAGTCCTAAAGTTTGTTGTCAGTGTACCTACTACAAGGGTGGCTTCAAGCTGAGGGCGACGAGCAGTATGGCGTTTTTTCACGAATCCATTAAGAGTTTTCCGCTGAGCTTCCACCATAGCGCTGGATTGGGTACCAAGGAGGAAGGCCTGTGAAAACTCGTCCTCAGTACATCTGTTATTTATTCACGATAACCTCAATAAATGGACATAGGGGGTGTATGAACCTACCTATAGTTATCTGTCCAAGAGCAAGGAGAGGTTAGCTAAGAAACGGCACCCAATTTTCGCCTTCGTTTTCTAACATTGGCAAAATGACAGTAACCTTCGGCAAGAATAGCTTAGGCAGAGATTATGCGAGTAATGGGACGTATGTAGCGGTGAGTAATTTTTTTCTGTGCTCTGTTCTTACTTTGCCACAAGCCATACAGTTATGACGAGCGGGAAAGATTAATAAAGGATTAGTGTTTTAACTGATGCCTGATCAAGCTGAGATTTGGCTACATAGCATGCAAAGTGTACGGGAGTGTTGTGTAATCTGGTATGCCATGCTCTGATGTATTCAAGAGAAGCAGGCGAACACTACTTGCCTATTCGTTACGAATATGGCAGAACTCAGCAGTCACCGAAAAAATAAAGAGCATAGGGCGTATCTTTTCTTTACTTTGGGGTTTTTCCTCAATGGGCGATAAATAAAAGCACAAGAAAGACAACCACATTCCCCATTCGTTTGTACCCGCAATGCACACTTGCCAGCTCACAACGTGGGTATGGACCATTAAGCCTGAATACTTCATCAACATCATCATCATCACTGCGTTCTTGGTATAAGGTACATGGCACTAAATAAAAGAAAAAATACGTTGGTCGAAGCACTAAACATTTCGACAAATAATTGGCGTTTTCTACCCAAGGATATTTGTTTCGAGGTTCCGCGAGTAGGAAATAACAGCAACAAAGGTACCATGTGTGCATGTATGTCGTTGTGCTTCTCTCTCATCACGGAACGTGGTTACAGCCGAGCTCACATAGCCACCGGTGGATTGCTGCGCGCAATCTGCTGGCCAATGCTATTACGGAGCATTTGAACAAAACTATTCCTGACATACACGATATTTATGTGGGCGCCGTACACAAGACCTGGGATGCCATCCTTCCTTACGCCGTCTTTGCTTACAATACCACAGTGCCGTTTAGGCTCGTCCATGGCCGGGAGGTAACCACCATGCTCGACGCCATGCTCCGGAATGTCACAGACCAAGACCGCATCGACTTCGCTGCCTACCTTGAGCTCGCAAAAGAAGCCCGACAACTTGCCCGATTGCGGATCAAAGATCAACAGCTCATCGACGTCCGGCGGTACAACCTATGCCGAAGTCACACGGAATACAAGCCGGGTGACCGAGTATGGCTGTGGACGCCCGTTCACCGCCGTGGACTTTGAGAAAAGCTTCTGCGCCGCTACTTCGGCCCTTACAAGATCATTTATCGACTGGAAAAGCGTGACCCACGGATCTTTCCATAAGGAGCGACAGCGGCACAGCGGCGCCGTTCCTGCTCATAAGTTGTGCATGTTTGTGAAGAACATTAAAAATTGGTTTTTGAGGAAAGGAAATGGCGCAGTATCTGTCTCCCATCTTGGTGACACCCGAACCGCGCCGTAAGGGAAGGGATTAAGGAGGGACTGAGAAAATAAAGAAAGAGGTGCCGTAGTGGAAGGCTCCGGAATAATTTCGACCACCAGGGGTTCTTTAACGTGCACTCACATCACACAGCACACGAGTGCCTTTGCGTTTCGCCGCAATCGAAACGCGGCTGCCGCGGCCGGGTTCGTACCCCTGTACAACAGATGAGTAGCCGGGCGCCCTAACCTCGGAGCCACAGCGGCGAGTCATGTCGTGCGCCTCAAGTCTGATTATGGACGCTAACGTACGGCCTATATTTTCAGGACTAGTGTTTTTTTTCTCTCTTTAATCCCTGTTTTGCTTTCCTTTATTTTCATTGTAAAGCATTGAGATTATTCTTATACAGGGAGAGTAATGCCACGCATCTTCGTAGTTCATTCGCTCACGCTCAAAGCCGTCAGTAGGCAACTTCGTCATTTCGTTTGTGACACGAGATGCGACCACACTTATCTTGAATGATCGTGTCCACGAACAACTACTTCCACATTTTTCTAAATTGTTGTAATTACTTTTAGTTCCTTATTTCGAAGGTTCTTTGCCAGCTTCAAATTGAGCGCTGACAAGAACTGCAGGCATTTGTTCGAAGACCGCTGGGCACGCGTGATGCTTTCGCCACTGCCTACTCATTCAGTTCGCTGTGGGCACAGGTCGATCAAATAAGCCGTTGTCTTTGTAGAACTTTTCGCTGTCTCTCTCACTGCCCAGACTTCAGTAAGCACTTGGTGACATTATGCAGGAAATGGTGAGGTCCAGTCATCAACAATCGAGTGTCCGGGTCGCTTGCAACAGACGCTTGAAAGCCACAGGTATATCTGAGTGACCACTGACACAGGACGGAATGGACGCGAAATAAACGATTGAAAACGGACAGCTTATAGAATACGCCCCTCACTTTAGTAAAGCTTTTCATAGAGTGCCCATAAGTATGCTCTATAAACTTCAATGCATATCCTGCTAATTAGATTATAGCCTACGTTGGTAATATATGAGGATGCGGAGACCCTAATGACTGCAGTTTCAAGAGGCTTGCTCTATGCCATATTTACCCCGCTTACACCTCTCTCAACAGAATTGGCAGGAATTTTGCGAGTCACTAGCGGCACGCTGGGAAGCTCCCGCACCTGGGCGATCCTCCGCAGCCTCGTCGATCCGCAAACATCGCGGTCTGCCACTAACCGTACACTCAAGAAAATTGCCCATCTGTACCCCGGAGACGACGCGGCCCTTTTCACCGCCCTCAAAATCAAATACATCGGCGCCCCCCATCCTCCCAGCACAATCTCGTACACGGGAGGCCCAAATGAGAGGCTGGACGCCCCCATCACCACTGCCGAGGTTTGCGCCGCGGCTCGATCTGCCACGCGCAACACGGCAGCTGGCGCGTACAAGATCACAAATTGAATGATTCGAAACATGGGCAAGTCGCAGATCGAAGTCCTAACTACCTACATAAATGACACCCTATGGGAGGCGGGAGAACTCCCTACAGAGTGGAAGCACTCCGAAATCGTGTCTATCCCAAAACCAGGCAAACCACCAAGCCTGGAAGCATTACGACCCATCTCCCTCACCTCTTGCCTGGGCAAACTATACGAGCGCGTTATTCAGACCCGCCTCCAAAACTACATAGAGGACCGCAACCTCTTTACACCCACTATGATCGGCTTCAGGAAAGGTCTTTCTACGCAAGACACTTTCCTCCTTCTCAAGGAAGAAGTACTCAGTAACATCCCGAGAGGCAGCGAGCACCTAATTATGGCACTTGATCTAAAAGGCGCTTTTGACAACGTTTCTCACGACGCCATCTTGAAAAAGCTCAACGCCCTCGATTGCGGACCCAAGACCTTCAACTACATCAAACACTTTCTCAGCAACCGCACGGCCACGATTGGCATGGGAGATGTCCGCTCCGGCACAGAGCAGACACCCAACAAAGGCACTCCCCAAGGCTCTATCATCTCTCCTCTCCTCTTCAATATAGCTATGATCGGCATGGCAAAAGCACTCGAGGCTATTGAAGGCATTTGCTATACTATCTACGCTGATGATATTACCATCTCGTTCACCTGGGGTTCCCTTGCCGACAAAGAAAGCACCCTACAAGAGGCAGTCAATTGCGTAGAAAGACAAGCAGCAAATTGCGGCCTCCGCTGCGCACCCGACAAATCCGAAATTATCCGCATTCAGGGCTATGCCTACAAATCTCCCGGCGACATCGAGGTTTACCTCGAAGGCACGAGAATAAAGGAAGTCCCTCTTATCCCCATCCTGGGCCTTTGGCTTCAGAGCGACAGGAAAGCCAACCACACGTTACAGCGTCTCCGGACAACTGCCCTCCAGATCTCCCGCATGATTCGGCGCATCACCCGCAACCGAAAAGGCATGAGAGAGGAGGATACAATTCGACTGATACAGGCTCTAGTTATGAGCCGCCTGTCATACGGTCTCCCATTCCTACCACTTCTGGGGAATGAGCGAGACAAAGCAGATGCCACCATCCGTACCGCCTACAAACATGCGTTAGGCCTCCCGATGTACACGGCCAACTGCCACCTCGAGGGCCTGGGACTGACCAACACAATAGAAGAAATTCGAGAAGCCGTCCTAGCATCGCAAAAGGAACGCCTCCTCACCACCAAAGCTGGACGCGCAATCTTGGAAAGAGTGGGTTCCCCGGCTGACATACGCGCCGTCCAGGACAACCGAGACCTACCCTCAACTCTGCGAACTCGCGTGTATGTAGCTCCACTCCCGAAGAACATGCACTCGGACTCACAAAAGGGACGACAAAAGGCGCGAGTGGACTATCTGCGCCGTACACATCGACAGGCACAAAATGCTGTATACGTCGACGCAGCCATGTACCCCGATTCAACAAACGCGGTGGCGGTCGTCTTGGACACCAATTTCAAGGAAATCGCCAGCGCCTCCCTACGAAACTGCTCTCCCACAGTAGCAGAAACTGCTGCAATTGCCCTCGCAATCCAGCACGGCGATGCTACGGGAAATGAGTTAAAAAATTTTACCGACTCCCAGTCCGCGTGTCGCCTCTTCCTCTCTGGCAGACTTCCACACTCCGTCGCTCCCATTCTGACTACCCCACAAGTTCAAAATTCCACATGCAAGCACCAAATCACTTGGACTCCTGGGCACGAGGGGCTCGAGGGAAACGAGGCCTCGGACAGTCTAGCTCGAGGATATACTAACCGAGCGACTAACCTTCCCGATCTCACCGCTCTCCTCTCTACGTACGGCGAGCGCCTCCTTCTTCTCCGAACACAAAGACAAGTCTATCCCCCACCGCACCGTAAGCTAACGGCGGCAGAGGCGAGGGAATGGCGACAACTACAGACGAACACCTTGTCTAACGTACACAAGTACCACTTCATCTTCCCCGACAAATATGACAGCATCTGCCCATGGTGTGGCGGAACTCCAACAACACATCATGTAACATGGGGCTGCTCCGGTCCCAAGCCCCCCGAACTAGACAAACATCACTCCGAGGAACAGTGGGAGTCTGCCCTGCTCAGCTCTGACTTGGCGACGCAGCGAAAGCTGATATCCCAAGCAAGAGCAACTGCGGTGGACATTGGGGTCCTGAAATAAGGACACCACCCAAAATCTGTATTTTCGTCTCTCTATCCTACCTTTTTGGAATAAATGTTTTCTACTACTACTACTTCTACCCCGGTTAAGCGTCCTAGGAAAGCTGACTTTTTTCAGTGATGTTAAATATTTGCTGAATGCTCTCTTTGATCATGTGTCACTCTTCGCAGATTGCTTTCTTTTAATGAGCATAAACGTTGAAATTGATCGCATCTTTCAAGGTTTTCTTCTCTTTGAGCCCAAGTGATGTCTATAGCGCGATATACAAAAAACCACTCTTCTACGAATATCGCAAAAAAGAAAATTTCTTTAATTTTTCTCACGATTCTAAAAATCTCAGATTCGAATTGGCAACATGAGGGAACAATTTAACAATAGAGAGAATATGCTGCTTATATACGTCCCCCCGTATTTTCAAGGTTTTCTTTCTTAAACTATTGCACAGAGATGCTCCTTATATCCTTATGAACTTTTAGTAAAGAAGGCATTAATTATGTAGTGCGTCTTTGAAAGATTTAATCGCAGTCTTTTTCCTTGCAATCAGGAGTGAAGGTTAATTGGGTACGCATTTGCCTTACCTTCAAGTGTGCACAGAGCTCAATCACTGAAAAAAAATGTTTGTGTCATCAGAGTGCATTACCATGTCTGTTGAATCTGTTATATTAGACATCTAATTAATTTAAATGATAAAAAGGAGGGCTCTAGAATTGATCCCGGTGGCACACCTTGTGTGATGGGTAGCTCTTCAAATTATTAGAATTAATGCGGACATACGGAAAACAGTTAGCTAAATAACTAGAAAATAGGGCCGAGGAAGTTCCAAGCACACCATAACAATTTCGCTTATGGAGAAGAAAAGTAGGGTGAACGCAGTCAAAAGGTTTTATTAACTCTAAAAACGAACCAAGCGTGTATTTTCTCGCTTCATTGTTATGAATAGTTCTGTATTTAATAGTTAGCAGTGCATTTTCTGAAGATGTATTCTTCAAAAACCCGCACTGCGAATCATTTATAACGTTATATTTGGCGCAGAAATTTTATAACGTATGGTTGATGGCACCTTCGAATATTTCAGATAAAATAGAGCACAGATGAGTCTGTAGTTAGTAATTTCATTTCTGTCGCCGCCTTTGTAAATCGGACAAATTCTAGAAACCTTTAGGTCGTCCAGAAATACATTGGCTGTGATCATGAGGTTTATGATGCGAGCTGGAACTTCCGACGCGGATGCGGAAATATATTTTATATAAGTTTTCTCTAGTCGTATCCAGTTGATATAGTTTTTGATGTTATATATTAGCATGGTCCCTCATTAGGCGTCATTGGGCTAAGCGTTAATGAGATCGGTATCAGTGTGATTTGATATGTGGTACAACGGTCACGGTCACTGGCAATAGAATCGGCTACACACACAAAAAACTCATTCATAGTTGTTGCTAAGTCAACAGCAGTAAGTTTTCTATTGAGCGTAGTTTTTTCATCCCTATTACAAAGCACGTTGCTGTCAAGTAAGTTGCGAATTTCTTTCCTGACTTTTCTTGAATTATCACGTATTTTGGAGAAACGCTGGACATAGTAGTTGGTTTTGGTGTATATAAGGTCGCTGTTTAGTTTGTTTTTGAAAATTTTGAATTTAATAAACAGTGTTATATTACGGGTGTGGACAGATTCATGGTACATGTTTTCTTGCGGATACGCTCACATAGGGATTTGGTCATCCAGGGTTTCCTAGATTACTTCGGTTATTTTTATTTTCAGTAAAGGAAAGGCGTCAGTATAGTATTTTAGAAAGCTCTCGATAAATGCAGTATCAGCCTTAATTACATTCTGAGTTTTGCATATGTCGTCCAAGCTGTGATTGTAAATCAGTGCTTTAAATTTGGACAGTGTAAGGCTAGGAATTTCTGTACACCTTGCGCTGAACAACCAGTCCTAATATATTGCTTGGACGCAGGGGCCGCATCACCGCTACCTTGTCGCCTTCATCAGATGGCCCACCTCTTCTCATACATTTAATATCATATATTAAGGCGAAAACATTTAATAGCTCATACTTGCGGCCATGACATAGTGCGGTCTCAGGTCATATCACAACGATGACTCAATTAACTCCATAAGAAAAAAACCCGTGTGCACGGCAGGATTCGAACGACCATCCTTCCGTTCCGCAGCCTAGCGCTCTGATGACTACGCTACTTTCTGCGAACGCATATATAGATACATAGTGGCACGGGGAGGGACACTTTATTTCTCGTTCTTTTTATAGTCCCACAATAATATTCATCTAGCGTAAGGACGCGGGCAGGGACACCTTATTTTTCATTCTTTTTACAGACCAAAAATAATTTCTGTCTAGTGTAAGGAGGCTGGAGAGTATTTGCGGAAAGGCGTCGAACCAGACAGATGCCTCCCAAAATCCCTCCAGTGTCTCCAGCATTTAAGATCCATAAACAATTGTGTACTTAATAAACTTAACCGCACATCAGTGACACAAATAAGAAAACCGCGATAAACGCTTTCGCCTCACCGCACTTTAGGCCAACAAAATGCCCCCTGAATATTTTTTTCCTACCTTCCCAACTTCTTTAATGCCCCGAGGCAATAAGCGCGAAAGAAAGCAAGGAAGCGCGAAAGAAAGGAAAAACTAAGGAAAGAGAGAAAAATAAAGGAAGAAGGAAAGAAAGACAGAAAGAATAAAAGAAAGGAAGGAGGAAAAGATGGGAAAACAAAAGAAAGAGAGAGAGAAAGAAAGAAATGAGGAAAAGAAAGGAAGTATGACGCTCTACCGGCCACAGGCCGGCAGCTACGCCATGAAAACCAGGCCTATTCGCATAGCAAACACACGACGCTTTATTTCCAGCCCCAAAATATGTATAGAGGAGGAAATAGAGAAAGAAGGAAAGAGGGACCATCGACGCATGCGCGGAGAGGCGCACATGACCCCGATTAGGTTATCTGCAGCAATCCTGTCCTCTAGTAACCGTAGCGCTCCACTGGCTTTCTGGTTCTTGTGGACTGACGTAGGTCAGGAGCGGGCCCTGCGGGGAGGTCGTGAGCCTCGTATTTCGGTGCCCCAAAGGTCGTAGGAGGCGATTCCCCAGGACTTGATATTTCTATGCTTCCGTCTGTGTCTGATGAACGTTTCCGGATTTGGTCGACATGGCGTCGAACGACACCGTCCTCAGTAGCCACAGTGACTAAACGGGCACCACTCGTCGATTTCACTTTACCTGGTGTCCACTTTTCTCCTACGCCGCAGTTGCGCACATAGACGGCCTCTCCAGGGGCGAAGTACCAACTGGCGAAATCAGCCGCTGGATTCTTGGGCCTTTCGCGGCTCCTGGGAGGAAAACACATATCCAGTCTTGTACGCAAATGGTACCCAAGAAAAAGTTCAGATGATGAAAACCCTGAAGCCACCAGTTGAAAGTCAGCGCTCGTGTTTGTTCTGTCCTCGTGTTTTTCCGCGCTGTTTTACAATAGAGAACACCCTGAAGCCTGTTGCGAATTTCTGTAGTTAAAGAATTCTCGCCAAAGCAGTTTACAACTCCACACCAGGCATTCTCTTCAAGCCCTCCTTGATAGTTCTCGCGGCCCGTTCGGCGAGACCATTGCTTTGAGGGTGATAAGGCGGGATGCGAATATGCTCGATTCCATTTTTCTGCACAAATAAAGCAAACTCTGAACCGGTAATGGGTGTACCGTTATCCGTAACTACGGTGCGGGGCAATCCAAACCTGCTAAACAAGATTCGCATGCAATCGGCAGTTGCATTAGCGGTTGCTCCAGATACTGGAATGGCTTCTATCCAATAGCTGTGTGCGTCGACGATTACCAACAGCAACTTGTTTGCAATAGGCCCTGCGTAGTCGGCATGCAGCCGTGACCCCTCTCTCGCGAAATCGGCCAGCTGACGGGGTTCCGTGGAGGTGGCATGGGCAGAGCCTGTACACAGCTTCGACAATCTGAGACCATTCTAGAAATGTCTTGATCTTGACCTGGCCACCAAAATATTGCTCCCGCCCTTGTCTTCATGGTAGACGTACCCTGATGAGACTAGTGCAGCATCTTCAACAGTTTGTCACGCGCCTCACTTGGTATCACCACACGATGGCCCCAGTACAACAGCCTCTTCTCCACAGACAACTCGTGTCGCCTTTTCCGGAATTCCGCCATTTCCTTGCTGTCACCTTCCACGACCGAGGGCCATCCGTCAGTCACATACCTGCATATCGTTTGCAAAAAACCGTCCGCTGCTGCGAGTGTTTGCATCTCTGAGGGAAACCGCTGGCTCGTCCCATTCGTCCATGATAAGCACCATTTCCGACAAATCTTCGGTTTCCGCTTGCGGCTCCTGCAGCGTTTGAGGCAAACGCCAAATACCAGGGCTAAAGCTTCGCACTCAATTTGGGAGTATTTTCTCTCTACTGAGGTGAGCGTTCGTGATCAGAAACCAATTGACCTGTCTTCATCATTTATTTGGTGGAAAAGGGCAGCACCGACACCGTGAGGCAAAGTGTCGCATTCCAACATCAACTCCAGCTACGGATTAAAGTACCTTAGCACTGGGGTTGAACACAAAGCATCCTTGGCCTTCTGAAATGCCGCGTCTTCTTTTTCGTGCCAAACCAACTTTGCATCTTTTCCCGGAAGGCTGTACAAGGGTTCAAGCATAGTGAAAAGATTTGGCAAAAACTTATTGCAAAATGTAACCATTCCCACAAAGGATCGCAACTCGGCAACATTTCGCGGTAAAGGTGCTAGCCTGATTGCATCCACGTGCTTCTCGAGCGGGTGTGGTCCTTCAGCATCGATACGATGACAGATATGTCACTAATTTTTCACCAAACTTGCGGAAACGCTGTGGCACAGCTTGCAGGTTTATATTTCAGCATCGCTGCTCTTGGCTATCAGGACGTCGTCTAGATAAGCCTGGGTCCCTTTTAGTCCTTGCAGCAAACATTCAATTTTCCGTTGGAATATCGCTGGAGCTGATGTGATGCCAAACGGTAACCTGTTGTAGCAAAGGAGCCCCTTCTGTGTGTTTATCACCGCTAATTTCCGCGAGCCTTCATCTAGCTCGACCTGATTGTAAACATCGCGAAGGTCTAAAATACTGATTTTTTTTTCCTCCACACAGGTTTGCAAAAATGTCGTCTATGACAGGCAAGGGGTACTGCTCAACATCACGCACAAGGTTGAGTGTAACCTTGAAGTCCCCGCAAATGCACACCGTTCCGTCCTTCTTCAAAACTGGCACTATGGGCGTTGCCCGTTCGGAATGAGGGACTGGAGATATTATGCAAGCTGAGACTAATCTGTCAAGCTCCGTAGACACTTTATCACGAAGTGCAAAAGGAATTGTCCTTGCCTTTAAGAACTTGGGGTTTGCTCCGGCCTTGATGTGCAGTCGGGCTGGCGGGTCTTTCATGAGACCAGAGCCCTCAGTGAAAAGGTCGGAGTGTTGCTAGAGCAGCGTCGGCACGTACTCCAAGGCTTGTTTTGAAACAGGAGCCATCGATTAGATGCTCAGCACCTGAATGCGTTCGTCTTAACTTTTTCAGCAGATCCCGACCGCAAAGAGTGGGGTCATTGCAGTCTAAAACTGTCAGACTGCACTGCACTGTTGTGCCTTCATAAGAAACTGCCATTGTCAGTGCGCCGAGAAGGGGCAACGTTCCGAGATACCACGAAAGATGTACTTCCGCCTTTTGTAGCTGCCGCCATCGATGAGAGTGCAATTTGTAAATTCTCTTGGGAATGACACAAATGGGTAAGCCGGTATCGATGTACATCCTTATTTCGATTTCATTCCACGCAAACGATTTTTTGATGGGCGGTAGGAGAGAGCGCGTGGTGGTCAAGGACCAAATTTGTGACGCACTCCGTCGCCTGAGCCATTACTGCTAGCATTCTGCTTGTTTCATTTGACACACACATTCTCGCTAAATGCATTTGCCGTGCACACTTGTAAGATTTGCGCTTTATTAGTCAACGAGCCTTGGCCTTATGTCCAAGCTTACCGCAACATTTGCACGCCCTGAGACTTCGCTCGCGATTCGTATTGACCAGAGAGCTTTAGCAATCTTGCTTGTTCTTGGTCCGTAACAATACGTTGCGAATCGCGTTCAGCGCTCTCTTCGGCAAGGGCAAGTGCGTCGGCTTCTTCAAGACTCAGATCTTTCTTCGTTAGCAGCTGCTTCTGCACATTCTTGGATCTGACGCCGCACACAGATCCAAGATTCTGTCCAGCATAGTTTCAAAATTGCAATTGTGTGCCATTAACGTATTGCCACTATGAATGCACGTACAGATTCCCTTTCTTGCTGGCAGTGATGGAAGAACTTGAAACTCTCAGAAATTTCATTCGGTACCGGGTAGTAGTAGCTGTTTAACGTCTACACAACTTCGTTGTAGTTCAGGGCGTTAGGCTTCCGCGGTGCTACCTTTCCGTTCAAAATTTCTATTGTCCTTGTTCCAAGCGCAGCTCCCAGCAGGGCTCTTTTCTTAGCATCGTCCTTCACATCATTCGCTTCGAAATAGGCTTCAACCTTGACTAGGTACGCCTGCCACTTACCTTTTAATTCTCCAAGTTCCGGTAGCATATATATATATATATATATATATATATATATATAAACGCTTCATTTAGCCATAGATTTATTTTGAGTCGACGTTTCGGACAGAGCCTGTCCTTTCTATCTATATATATATATATATATATATATATATATATATATATATATATATATATATATATATATATATATATATATATATATATATATATATATATATATATATATGCTACCGGAACTTGGAGAATTAAAAGGTAAGTGGCAGGCGTACCTATATATATATATATATATATATATATATATAGGAGAGAAAAGCGAGAAAGAAGGAAAGACGGACAATCGACGCATGCGCCGAGAGGCGCACATGGCCACGGATGGGTTATCTGCAGAAGGAACGAAGGAAGGAAGCAAGGAAGGAAGAAAGAAAGAAAGAAAGAAAGAAAGAAAGAAAGAAAGGAAGAAAGGAAGGAAGGAAAAAAGAAAGGAAGAAAGGAAGAAAGGAAGGGAATGAAGGATGGAAGAAGGAAGGAAGAATTAGGGAAAGAGAATGAAAAAGAACGAGAGAAAGGAGGCAGAACGAAAGGAAAAACGAAAGAGGGAAAGACACAGAAATGAAGAAAGAAATAAGAATGAAAGAAAGAGACAAAAATGAAGAATGAAAGAAAGGGCGAAAAGAAGAAAGGTAGAAAGAAAGACAAAGGGAAAGAGAGAGGGAAGGAAGGAGAGAAAGAGAAAAATAAAGAAACAAGTGGAGGGCTACAGATCAATTTCTTCCACCTGGCGCTCGTACTCACATCGTGCACTGTAGACGAACATTTAAGTTTCCTGGCCGCCGCGGTCGGGATTGACTCCGCGTCCTTTGATCCAGCAGCCATGCGCTCTAACTTCTAAGCCACCGCCGTGAGTACGCCATTCCGGGGCAGGGAATCCATCCACAAAACATGCTTGCGGATATAAGCCTTTTCTGATCGTTGAGGCATGAAACCGTTCCATACTGCCGTCAGGCATTGAAGTTTCATTTTAGGTCGAAACTGAAAAGCGAGGGTCGCAGCGAGGCATCTTAGTAGGCAGGAGCCAATGGGCGCTGCATAGAATCCGGACACCGACGCGGGAACAACAAGCTTCGGTATACACGAATGGATTTCTGCATTCAGCATCATGTGCTTTTAAGAGCGTTAACTCTTACTCATCAAGTTTCGAGATTTTGTGGGCTCTGCTACCACCCTGAGATCTCAGCGCCATCTGTGGTAGCAATTAGAAAACAGCACATCTCGCACTAAGACTTCTAGCGCCATCTAGAATAGCATTGCAGAAACAACCATTTGCTGTGTGCCAATGATGCCTTCACGGTCCAATATGACCGTGATTGGACCGTGGTAGATAGAGGTGGAACTATGTGAGTATGACGTCAGAGGCCGAAATGGTGGCATAGTTCCGAAAGCTGTCCCGTTACAGAACCGCTCTATATGCATGCATTCGTTCCGCTATATATACCCCAAGAACAAGGGGCACCCATCCGGGGAGAGTTGTGTACCGAATTCGGTAGGTAAATAAAGCTTTATGGGTTGTGGTATAGAAATAAAACCACAATTAAATAATAGGTAAACATTGTACACATGCAATTAATAATTAAAGCATTAACATATCGCACCGCGAGCCGAATTCTAGGCTCACCTTGACCCCCCCCCCCCAAACGAAGCAAATTTCGTTTGGGACGTATCTTGAGGGGATGTAACTCGACAACGTGTAGACGTGCATTTTAATTTATCTGACAGATGCCGCTAGGCGTCGATCGCTCCACTAGGCGGCGTGCGTGCACGCGTAGCCAAGCATGTTGGCAACCCACCCCGTTTCAAAGAGGACGCTCTTATGTTGCATCCGTTCTTCCGTAATGAGCCGTCTCCCTCGGGAGCTCCTCTCATGGGCGCTCGTTTCGCCGATACGTTCGCTACTGCAGTGTGTTTGAAAAAGAACATGGATCATCCCAAACCATCGACACCTTACGCCGTAGCCGTAGAAGGTCTGGGAAAAAAGTTCAAGAGATCAGACATACTCGGATACTTGCGAGAACGCCGGGCGGCTAAATTCGTATTTCCATTGGTGCACTTCCCTTTAATCTCATTCATATGAATTCTAGTAAACCAAACATCTAACGTTCGTTACTTCAATGTCTTCCGGGCGGTGGCAGCCTTTTTTGCTTTCCTCGCGAACAAAGGAGTTGCAGCGATACTACACTGCTTTTTTCGAGAATAACGGGAAAAGTGAAGCGAGCGTCACTAGCCCCTTCCAAAGCAAGGTAATGTGGCTTTTACAATTATAGCGCGCAGCTCTTAAGCGCCAGTCACGGGCCGTCATGGAAGACCGTCATGGGCAGGGAGGGGTACGGTGTCTACACATGTGAGCGGCGTCTCGGGTCAGTGGGGTCGGTAGATCAGATCGGATTATTGCGTCGGTTCCTGTTCGTCATGTCGGGCGTTCGGGGCGCGGCACGAGGGGGGGGGGGGGGGGGGAGGGGGCAAAGCGAGGTCGATTAGGGTCTGGCAGATTGGGGCACAGCCGGGAGGGGTGGACCAAGAACTCACAGCCGACGACCAGGCTGGCGTATGACACCGAAGCTGCCGGACCAGGATGTCGAAGAGACCCCGCAAGTTCCATCAAATGTTACGTGGAAAGAATCAGGCACGAATGATGGCGGAGAGGTGCTTTAATGGCCGCTGGCCTAGTGCGAGCTCTCGATCCCGCGCCACTTCCAGCTTCGTCTTCGTCGTCACAATACTTTGTTAAGTTCAGCGTCTCAAGCATGCGTATCTCGTTGCGAAAAGCGCTTCGTCGCGCGGCCCTTGCCAAATTCAGTTCTTGAACGCCGTATACGTGGTCGTATTTTACCCGGTGATGTCCATGATACAATATACGTGGTAGACAACAGTCGAAAAGGAAATTGAGTGGCCTTGAAGCCGCAAAAAAACTATCAAAGCAGCCTTAAGAAACGCCTTGCTCAAATGGTCGACGACTACTTTGAAAGCAACCAGACCTCGCCTGCCGAGCCAAGCTTACCAATGCCGGCGCTGGAGGCGCTTAACGCTGCCCTCCAGTGCCACCGCCTGACCATTGCAGGTTGTCTATAGATTGCCCGCGTCGGCTGCGCTATTCAGATCGTTTTCTTACTATTACATAATGTCTGCTTACATGCGCCAGTATATCCTGTTCCTCTCCTTCATAACTCCTCCCCTACTATTGTGACGACCTCGCGAAACATCGACCTCGTCTCCGAAAACAAGGCATTGGTGCAACAGATTGAACGTATCTCAATCCACTTCTCCGACCACATAGCCACCTTCATGACTATCAAAGATTGGGAATGGAGTGTTACTTGACGAAAGAGTGTGTGGAAACTAAAGAGTGCTTGGTAACTTTACATACATTGAAATTCTATACTTCATTGTACCGCTAAATCACATCACCTTCAGAGTTGCGCTAAAATTTCGCATTAGGGATTGTCGTAATCGCTTTTGGAATTTTTTTTATACCTTTTGTGCACAGAGACACCTTAATTGCTGGCTGCAGTCGCGAAGGAGGTATCTCCGTAGAGCGAAGGGGAATAAAGAGCGCTGCATGATCATCACACAATCTCCGCCAGACAAAACTGCAAAATTGAATTCTAACGTCGCCAGTTGATCGTAGGATAACGTGAAATCGTCGACCCCTGCGGGTTGCTGTCGGTGTTTAAGTGACGGAGAAATATCCTTCTCCTTATGCATTATGCATTATGCGAGTGTTCACAGCGGAAATAAGGTGTCTAGGCCAGTTCTTCACTATATTTAAATGACTTGGGCATCCATTGAAGAAGGGTGAAGTGGATGCCCAAAGCGATACCCTTCGGTGACATGAAGTACTTTCAGAGCTCCCGCGATCCCGTGCTCACCCGTGTACGCAGCCTGTACGCCTGTACCTCGTGCCTCGCACCTTGGGCGTTGTCGTCATCTGGCGGGGCACGAGGTCGAAAAAAGATGCTCCAGACGCTTTGAAAGGCCTCTCACGAAGAAAGCCTGCAATGAATCTATACAGCGACATCTTGTGACAGCAGCAGCCGCATTTATCACTGGTGTGGCAGGAAGGCTATGAATACAGCTGAGGCGGAGTCCTGCTTTAAGAACGCTACACCTATGCGAAAGAATACGGCCACAAACGTAAGGCCGGCGACAGGAGGATGAGCGCTCTCGGGACGCAGCCTGTAAGCGCGCTCTACGACACGATGCACAATTCCTAGCCAAAACGTTTCTCATAGTATAAAGTAGTCATTATAAATCTCTGAAAACTGAAAAACATTTGGCACGCACTGATGCATGGTAACATCCTTCAAACCAATAGACACGATTTCAAAAACAGTGCGGACCAGTTAGTGCTGATATAACGCATTATTACGAATGTGATTTTCACTATTCTCTTCCACACTTTTTCCCGCGTCGGTTTCTCGCCGTCCCAGGAAGAATATTGTCACGAAGTGGTAACTGCAAACCGGGGAGTGGAACGATAGGGAAAATGGCATCTAAACAAAACTATTTATTTGGGCTGACTTTCGCCCACAATGGACTGAATCACTCGGCGCCAGCGCAGAAACAAGCATACTCTGCGGCCGTCGAACAGAATGCACGTCGCTATCGGCTGTGGTTAGTTTAAAGGTGATAGCGAACTTTGGAGATAAAGCGTGCAAAGTTACTGGAACATTCTGGAACAACGTAGAATCAGCTTTTCCTGGATACGATCAATCGAAATAAATATGGTCGCGTCTTTCATCGCAAACAAAGCGATAAAGCGGCGTGCCGACAGGTTTTAAGAATGAACAAACACTGCAAAGATTCGCGGCAATATGTTCTCTGGCGTGTGCGGGCCAACCGGTAAAAAAAAAAATATGGATTCCCGGCATACTGCAGAGCCGTGGTAGAGATGTCAACATTACAAACGAGACACAACAATTATTTTGTAGCGTGAGCTACACTAGCCGAGGTGAGCAGCTTCGCGTGGCTCCTGGCGAGCCGTGCTGCGCATGCGCGACCAGCAGTGACTTCACACGGCGCACAGCTGGCGCGCCGGAGCCGCCGCCGCCGAGCGTACTCGCCTCGCCGGTCATCAAAGAGTGTGCCATGGCAGCGGAAGACGCAATGGCGCCAGCGCGTGCCCAGCTGTGCGCCTCCGTTGCGCGGAAGCTATGTCCTGCTCAGGAGCCGCTTGATAGCGCCTCTAATTTTGTGCACAAGTGTAGAGGTATCATTGGGGGCATACATATAGCGGGGCGTTTGCCAGAGTGGTATTGCCATGGAGAAGGAGAGCGAAATTGCTGCTCACGCTACGTATATCCTGGTATAGCCGAGCTAATCCACTGATAAATTTATTGGGCGTGGACATTGTATTCTGAATGCAATTAATTAAAACCAACGAGCGACTGGTGAGCTGTCTTATCGACGAACATAACGGGCAACTGCTGTGAGGCTATTTCGTCTCTGAAGGCTCTTCAGCAAAAAGTCGTAGCTGACCATACGGCACGGGCTATACAAAGATGATTTATTGCCTTCGTCTTGTGCGGGAGTAATGCACGAATATCCGGACACGCAGCGGATCCGCAGCGCGGGAACTGCATTTTATCTGTATGTCGTGTGGACACGGCACTTGTTCCCATTTCATCGTTTGCTCTCGATCCACAAATGGCGAAGGCCATTCCGCTTGTTGCTCGAGCTGTGCCTAAACATTATAAATTGACCTATTCTTTTCTTGCTTTGCTCAACCTCGACTGGACAGCGCCACTGAAAATCCGTTTAATCTGCACTGAACAGAGAGTTACAGTAACTATCCTGTGAACGTCGAGATATGTTTTCCAGGCACTCAATACCCATGCAAAAGCCGGCGCTCCCGCAATATCTCGACGAACACTTATTCTAGATTGCCAATTATGCAAAATTTTAACTATAAAAAGCCCATTGTTTAATTAAAATCCTATTTTGTCCACCGCAAATTAAGTTCGGCTACAAAAAAAAAAGTGGCATTAACTATGCCCAGAATGCCTGATTACGTCTTCTCCCTACTCATCGGGATCTATTTCGTAGCAGAGAAACATTTGCCTGTTGATTAACAAGAACACGCCAATTACGAACTTGTGAGGTAGCCTCTGACTGGGTACTCCTTTTTATTTATTTATTGCAACCTCAAAGGCCCCAATAAAGGTTTACATTGGATGAGGGAAGTGAGAAAGAACATGAAAAAAGTATTGACGTTTTTTTTTCTAATTTAACTTTACAGTTCCTAAACAGCTGCATCCACTCCTTAAAGACTGCACAATTTACTCAATCAAACACTCGTATCTCTACAGTGTGTCGCAGTACCATTTTACGCATCTTTAAATAGAGGACTTCTGATTTCAAGCCGCGTTCTTTTCACACCAGGGAACCTCGAAAACAAGTCAATTAGAGCTGAGCTATAAAGTTTTCAGAAGCCTGGGGCCGCGAAAGAGAGGCAATTACAGTCTCAACCACAGAGCAACAGGCCAACCCATGGCTGACGTATTCATTGCTTTCCTTCACCTCCACCCTTTCGTGAAGTAAGCAATCGATGCACCCAAAAAGGTGTTTTGCCATGCTCAGGTGGCGCTCAAAACGATCACTTTAGTTTTGATGACGATCACATTTCTACAAAATCTGAGGCCTTATCTAGGAAGGACTCCTTCTTTGCTTCATACCTTTCCTCCTCGGCTACTGATGGCAAAGGTTGACTGCTAACTTCTAGCCAGATTTGCGCACTTTCGGCTCCGCTTTCTGAGGCGCTGACCACGATTAAAAAGTAATGAAAGAAACCTTCAATATAACTGCTCGAAAGCACGTTGCTTTATTCCGGGTAATAGCTTTTTTTCAATTTGACATTAGCAAAGAAAAGCGTAACGCCAACAGTAGTTTGGCTAATTCAAAACTACGGGGAGGTGTTATGGTGAGGTCCTTTGCCGACTTGAGTTTAGAGTAGCGTTAGTGTGAGTTTTTCGCAAACGACTGATAAAACTATGGCGAAATAATAGAAGTTGAATTCCATAGAGTTCAAAGACTGAGCTCATCTCAGACGAAAATAAATAACGTTTGCCAAATTAAAATGCTTGGCCTTGCTGGCTTTCAAATACGCAGTGGCATCTGCTCACGTTGAGGCGCGTTGTGGACGACGATACGTGGGTGACTGCTGCGAGCCAATGAAAAACAGACCTAAAGCTAAATCGGGAAACAATAGTCTGTGATCGCTGCCCTCATTCAATTTGAAAACTTT
This sequence comes from Amblyomma americanum, assembly GCF_052857255.1. Classification (NCBI taxonomy): domain Eukaryota; kingdom Metazoa; phylum Arthropoda; class Arachnida; order Ixodida; family Ixodidae; genus Amblyomma; species Amblyomma americanum. The sequence continues at coordinate 121,135,747 of NC_135499.1, forward strand.
CTGCTTTTCTCGCGGAGCCGAAATATTCCTTTAATCGTTACCCTTTTGCGGGTGATGAAGACATGCTCAGAACTGTTAAGGTGCTTGTTTTTACATTTTTCGCGTTATGAAAAGGGCATTTTACTTCTGCCCGTATTATGACATGAACTTAACAGCTCGTAACACGTGGCATTCGACGCAGCGACGCGTGCTAAATGCTTTACAGTACGTCGCTGTCTCCTAAGCATGCGCCTTTGTTCTTCGAGCTGCGTTTATCTCGCAAAAGTAATGTTCAATCCTAGGTCTTGCGTTGAGGCGCGTTGCATGTACACCGGTCGCCAAAAGTATACTGAACTTTCAATGCAGGCGAGATGTAAGAGCTCACTTATACTGTGCTATTTCAGGACGCGTTAAGGAACCACACTTGGTTTTATTAAAACAGTGTCTTTAAGCTCAGCGTCCCTTGTAGCCCGCGTGTCACTGTGTGGCGTTAAACCTCGCATAAAAACACCAGCGGCCAAAGTATGCTATGCTCGACATAGGTGCAAAATTAAAATTGTTCTGCCTTCAATGCGCATTGCTTGAAAATGAAGGTATTATGGGCAGATCCGAGAGTCAAAATCATAGTGCGTATGTTTTTTCTAGGCGTTGTGCAAATACATCGATGAAATTAAGCTTATTTTACTCTAAAGCTATGCGTGAGCAGGCTTTACCGGCAGATTGTTCCTTGAGTAAAACGGAGTGTACACTGCCCAAGTTCGGTGCTTTGCGCACATGCGGAACTCCGTTGGCTGTGAAGTGTAGCGATACCATATAAATGCAGCGCCCTGGATCCTGATGACGCGTCCTGGAGACTGGAGCACCCTGGATGAAGGAGGGGTCCTGGAAGCGTAACACACATCAAAGATAAAAAAAAATTGTGTCATGAAGCGTTAGTTTCTCGTCATTGTTCTTTGTTGTTATGAACGATAGAAAAAGGCCACTTCGGAATAAGGTATATCTTGCCAAAAATGCCTTAGCATCAGTGTTCAAAACACTGCGAATGTCCGATTTTACGAAGCAGCGGTTTTATTTCATTTCTCCATTCTGCCTACTATCTTTCATTCCCTCTGCCTCCGCTCAGGTGCCTCCGTAGTGATGGCAGATGCCGGGGCTGCTAGCAAAAATGTTTCCTTGCTTTTGATTTTATTGTCTGTTTTTTTATTTTTGAATAAACACTACTAGTACTATTTGGGTTAGGCACGAGAGTTGCAGAGCGAGGCAATAAAACCTTCTGTTAGGTCACGGCTTAATGAACTATGTAGCCTGCCCAGGCATGCCAAATGATTTCTGAGCAAGCAATTTAAAACATAAGAAGGAAATTTTACGTATATGGACGTAAAGTTGTCAGATTTTGATGTAGGCAAAAGGCTGCTGCGCGTACAACTTTCTAAAATTTGATATACGAAAAAGGCTGTTGCGCGTAGAACTTTCCAACTTGATCTTGAACGTTGCGCGACATACGTTTTTGTTGAGTATATATCTCGAATTCTGTTAAACCTAAGTACCAGAAACTTTGTTTTCGAACATAATTTCATTTTACTGCCTGTGACCAATTTAGGGCCGGGTTAAGTATGTATAAATACACTCTTGTTTAAGAATTGCGAGGTAGGTACACAAAGATATATGGTTATCATGTTTTATGATATGGGTGTTACTATCCCCTATGGGTGTTACTTGCTTTCTTAATACAGAAGACTCTAGTACAGCCTTGGAATGCGCGACCTTTTCCGGGCAGTACATTCATGTTACTTTTTAGGTAATATAAATATGTATTCACAGTGTGATTCTGAATAAAAGCATCGAGTGGCTGCAACTGGTTTTCCTCTCGTTCGTGCACATCTTTCTTAGAGCAGTTTACTTTCGAATTCCTTCCAAAAATGCATCCAAACGCTCAGACGTGGCGTGATATTATTGTTCTTTTATTCTCCAGCAAGGCTCTCTGGACCGACAGCTCTGGAGACGGTACTTCTTTTCTGCTGTAGTCGCCGGAAAACTTCGCAGTTATCGTTACTTTTTAAAATCTTCGAGTTTGTCAAGAAAGTACCATTCTGACTTTAATTCACCACAAACGTTACATGATTTGAATATATGGCTAGGAACGAAAGATCAGCTGCATATTTTTTCCTTCGTACGGCATAACTAGCGGCGTTCTCGTCATGCCTTTCGAGCGCCGTTGTTGGCATTTATGAGCCGCAGCTCTGCACTAGTGTCACCGAGGGCATTCTTTGCGACGCAGCTGTAAAGGTCGATGTCCTTGTGTTGCACTCGGCGCAAGTAGGAGGTACGCCGTGCTTCGTCGTTCTCGTGTCTTTCTACTTCGGCACTGCCGACGTCTGCTCGCAATGAACCGCCGTGCCCGCGTTTGGTCCAGTAAACCACGGGCGCAGGATGGCCTCGAGCACCGCAGGAGAGCGTTGCAGTGTCCGGACCTTCTGCTTCTGTTCCTTCAAAGTTGATTGCCACAATCTCGGGTGGGTCTAGATGGGAAAAAGTGAATAAAGCTAAGTGAGCCCATATTGCATTTCCTACGTGATGTTACAGCCCTAGAGATATAAACAAAGTCAGTGGTTATTTTTTGTAGGTATGTGCAGGGTCTTTTAATTAAGAAAACACAGATGCCGTCATCTCTATGAGCGCGAAGTCAAGAGTTTAACGGAAGCCCGTCTGGTCGGGATGTGAACAAGGATCCCGTACTAATAAGGCTCCCGCCTGGGAGCCGAAACGTCGTTTCATCTTTCTTTTGCTGGATGACTTTTATGAAATAATATTATAGCCCTAGAGATATAACCAAAGTCTGTGGTTCTTTTTTGGTAGTTATGTGCAGGATCCTTTAATTAGGAAAATACAGATGCCCTCGTCTCATCTTGCCTCGAAGTCAAGAGTTAGATGGAAGCCCGTCTGGTCGGGATGTGAACAAGGATCCCGTACAAATAAGGCTCCCGCCTGAGAGCCGAAACGTCGTTTCATCTTTCTTTTGCTCGACGACTTTTATTCTTCGTTCATCCTCTACTGACAGTACGCTGACTACATTCATTCCACCTCAGGTCCCGCTTGGAAGAGTCTCTCGCATCCACTGATGCGAGCACTTTTGCATACAGAGGCTGAAGTTTACAGATTGATGAAACGAGCACTGATTTTTTTAGTCAGCTGCAAATAGTCGTTCGCTGCCTATAAGTTATACGAACTATTGCACTCAGATCTTGCAGCAAATGAGATATTTCCGCATTAGTTGGGTATAAACAGTCTTTTGCTCCATATAACCTTCAAAAACTATTATTCATATCGTATAGTTAAGTTGATATTTCGCATTAACCGGACATAAATTGTAGTTTGCTGCTTATAAGCGGTGTGAACTATTGTTCATTTCGTGCAGCAAGCGAAAATTTTAGCATTAATCGTACATAAAAAGTCGTTTGCTGCACATAAACAGTACAAACAATTTCATTCGTGTCATGCAGCAACTGACATATTTCCTCATTGGTGTCGAATATTCTGTTCCTCAAGGCTTTGTATCGTACATTTTAATGCACTGTAACTATGTCAGCTGGTGGTGCATAAATTATTTGTCTATATGTATATACTTCCATATTTTATCGTAACTTCGTGTTTCGACTGTACTATTCCTGAACATTTAGCCTTTGCGATCTATACCATTATGCCAGTGCGCTTAGTTGCAACAGTTGTCACAATCAAACTTATGGAGACATTTAGCTGTGAATAATGAACATTTACCCCAGGAATGAATATATTTTCTAGAGTATTGGGTCCACAGGGCGTTTGAGGTAATCATTGGAAAGTGTAATTAGTGAAGATATATGATGAATGATCAATATGAATTTTTATCTCGCAAGGGCATCTATGGCCAAAGAGTGCCATGACACAAAGTATTTTCGGTTACTCAAGATAGGGTCAAAGACCCGTTTTCCAAACATTTCGACCCTGATAAGCCGAGCACCAGGAAGGGAAAAGCTTCTACCCATTGTAAAATGGGGGGTACTCGGCGGCACTGAGGATCAAACCCCGCACTTCCCCCATGCGAGGCGGATGCTCAACCACTTGGCCACCGCTGCGGTTAGTGAAGATATATAAGAGGGCTAACATTACGTGCAGAACTAAATTCACCGTTTATTCAAACAACTGATTACTTTGAGCTGTGTAACAAATTTAATATTTTTTTTTACTTTTTAATTTAGTCATGCGAAAGTCACGCTTACAGTACATTACCTGCTACTGTTTACTGTTAGTGTTTAGAGGCCATTTTCTCTGTCTTCCTGCTGCCTTCCTGTCTTCCTACGTGACAATATTTTGACTTTTGTAACTTCTCTCTCTCTCTATGTAAAGCTTATTATTTTGCCCACTGCTTTCCCTTCTATAGGTACTTACAGAAAATTTCCAGAGAAATTCGCCGATATGCGGTTGCAGAGGCGCCGCTCCCCACGGTGCATACGTATACGCCAGCATCTCGTCTGCTTAAGGTGGTCATATTTAGCCATTCGCCTTTCGCAAGGTGAGCAGCTGAAATTAAGAAATTATAGTTATAAGTTATAAGAAATTATAGTTAAAAGGTGCGCAGGTCTTAGCTACTTCAAGCCTTCTAATACATTATCCACTTGCCAACTATCTAGCCGTACGGTATCGATCACTTTGAAGAACAACTTAAAATCAAACTCTAAACCAAAACAGGGCTTCGAAACATTAAACAATAACAGGATACCAGCTAAGTGAGCCCAGCATGTACTGGCAGCTGGAAAGTGGTATTCATTTGACTTTACGATGCCGCCAATTATTATAAAAATAGAAATATGCGAATACTCAAGATTTATGAATAGCAAACAGAATATTTTAGTCCTCTATTCGCTGACAGAATCAGATACTGCATGTTCAAAATTACTCCAAATGAATCGAATCCGTTCCCAAGTTTTCGAATAATTCTCGAAAAAGTGGCCAGAAGTTTCAATAGGGCATGCCATACGTTCCTCCAACGGCTATTTCAAAACGAAGATTCAACCCGATGCCACAAAAAAAGTCGCAGCAATCAGCCTGTGCGGGAAGAACGGTTCAGCACCCCATGCGAAGTGCATTTTTGCGGCGTTCAGAATGCCCGTAAACATGGCCTTACGAATTTTGCGACCCGATAGTGTTCCTCAAGGAGTAGGAAACCCTGTCTACGAGCCCGATATTGGAATACAAAACTTATTATCGCCTCTATCATCTGTACTGAATTTGGCGCCCTGTTCGTTCTCTGCCGTTATCGCTAGAAAAAGGTAATTTTCCCATGCACATGCAAACCCGGTCAGAGTTCACATACTGACTTCATCTTAAGCGTCCCCTAGTCAAGATCATGTTGCAACGTATGATGGCTGCAGCTTTGCCGCTACTTATAGCGCCGCTGCTAGCGCTTCGCTGTTTCACGTGTAATTCACACAGGTACCGAATAATCACAAAAATTTTCCGTTCGTAGTCACTTAGCTTCTTTCACTATTTCATTCGTTTTCGATTCGGTAGAAAATTTAGCCTATTTGTGTCCATTTCAGTTTCGAAAAATCTCTCTTCGGACACCTGTGTTAAACCATTTTGAGTCATCGGGTCAATGTGCATAAGCAACAAACATTCCGAGACAAAGAGTGGGCTTTGGAAATTTTTTCTCACGAGATTTGGTGTTCTGTGCATCTTCCTTCAGGAGCTCGCGGCGCCAAGTGATCGGCTGCCTGGAAGTGCTCCTGGCAACACACCTCAAAGAAGCACTTTCCCCAAGGTAGGCTACCACAGTTGAAGGGCTAGAGAGGAGCTCGTCAAATAACGAAGGCCCTTTGGGGAAGAAAGGAAATAAAAGTATGCACGCAGAGTTGAATTCGAGCAAAATCATTTGATTAAAACAATACATCAATCTCGCTCTGTTATTCGAAGAAATTTGCGTGCACCCCACTGATCGTGTGCACAAATTTTCCTCCTCAGGAGCACAAGCACTTTTTTGACGTCAATATTGAATTCCTTGTGATAATTCTTCGCAGAACATGCAGTATATATCTGACCTGTTCTGGTACTCTCCTTTTTACGCGCCATTTTTACTAACATAATAAAAATTCAAAACAGTGTACAAAAACGTATACTATAACTCATACAGCAATAAGTTCTTTTACTTTACAACGAGGTTGGTTATACTGATCAAGAGCTTTGGTCCGTATGTTTAACAAGAGGTGCTTAACCGTGTTTTCATTTTAGAGCGTGCATTTCAATTCATGTTGCTTGGTTAACCTATATATGTGGCGTCCAATTCAAAAAAATCATTTGCCAGTTTAGCATATATTCCTTGTATTGTTATTCAGTTAATCTCTCTTAAAACAACATATGTTACATATATACGCCGACCAGTTCAAGGGTGCGACGGCAACTGCAGAGTTAAGAGTTTCTTTTGTTGGGAAATGTTTTAGGAATTACAAAGTAGTAACTATCTTTGAGAGATGTTTTAGGAATTATCTATTTATGCTTAGATACTTCTTCTGAAGTTCCTTATCAAGTTACTCCCAAAGAACATGAAATGTGCGCGATTATTTGTTTATGAAACGTACACAGGTGGAAGAGCAATATTCACGCTCTTTTTAGCAACAGAAAGGTACTAAATGCGTAGTATAACAGAATATAGGTCGCTTTTTTCTCGCATAGTCACCTTGTTTGTAAATCTATCCGAACTGAGCCTCACAAATAAAAATCTCTAGCGTGAACTGAGGACAGTGCCGTTAAACATTTTGTTTTCTCTCATTGCATCCACATTATAGGTTCCTAAAACATGTAGTTATCAAGACTGCGCCTGGTAAGAGCACATCCTGGCCGATTCCTTCGTAGCGCTACTGATCACTGATATCTTTTGGGTACCTGATATATCATAGAGTACCACTGTATATTATAGCACTTTGACCATGACTCTGACAAGTGGTGTAAGTCTAGTCTTACTAACAAAATTGCTTTTTTTTTCTCAGAATGCGAAAGAGCAAACGTATTTACACTTTGCTTATAACTGATCTGTTTTGAAAACGTAATGTTGGCGAAAGAAGGCGTAAGCTCAAAGCAGCATTTGCGCTCTTCGCTTGAGTACGTCGTACATACCAGTCACTTCAAGGGAGGTGTATTCTGTTTTCACGGGGTTTGTGTTGATTTGGCACGCGTAAAGGCCGCTGTCTTCGTATCCTGTTCTTTCAATATGGAGAGCGTAATAGCCACCCCCTTCACTTTTTACAGAGAAGCGGCTGTCGTTTAATATCACAGATGATCCCAGTGAAACCACTGTTGAGTCATCAATGCGAATCCAAGCAACCTAAAAATATAAAACGAAATTAAAAACGAAAATTACGTCCACGTACAATAGGAAAGAACATAAGGTCCCATGAAGTTTGTTCTATTGACAACGATAAGTTGGATTAAAAGAAACTTCTTGCAGAAGGCTTCAACAGGCATGCACCACAAAGTGAACAAGGCAGGGAGCAGCCTCAGTATGCTTTCCAACGTTTCGACAAGGGGACTTGTCTTCGCCTGGGCAAAGTGTTCATCACTGGCGAAGTTTAAAAAGGACCTCCGCGCTATGAGGAAAAATTTCTGTGTGAGAGAGCAGAGTGTGATGTCCGAAGGGTTTTAGGATAGGGAGTGTAAACTTTGGAATTCTTTTTTGCGCACACAAAGACGACACAATAAGTGGCCCAAATTCGCTGTTCCAAAGCGCCAATCTTATTTCGATTTTCGAAGTTCTTAAACTGATAGGACTATTACTAATGGTCACCTCTAGATCTAGAAGCACGCAGCAGAGGAACACGCACTTGAACGCCTGCCTGTTTACTTCGATCGGCGGTACAAGCGTCACGTCTCCTGCCGTGTGTTGCCGTGGTCGCTGCTCACTGTTACTAGCTGCTCTGGGGTGCGGCATAGATGGTCATGTGTCATGTGCGTCGCTGAGTGACGTCAACTGGTGGGCTTCCTAAGCCCAATAAACAACCGCGCTATTTTGGAATGCCACGAGTAATGGACAGAATTTTTTCACTTCAAAGGCTACCACGCCCAGCTACCAAACTGAAGTTGAAGCCAGGCGCCTCACCGTATTCATTAAAAAAATTGGTAGGGTTTTATTGTAGCTAGACCGCGCTGACGTGCGAAATCATGTGTTTAGCCTGGTTGGCACATGGTTTTATTTTGCTGAGTAGTTAGCGCGTCTGGCGACGATATTAGACTAAGTATAGTGAGCTCTGATCGAGGTTAAGGTGATCTGATCTGATTTGTTCGCGCCGCAGATGGAACGTTGATGAACACGACGATGTGCAATGCACAGAGCGAGAGTGTGCTGAGACAGTGTGCCCGAGGCGTGATCTGCTGCGGTGAAAGCAGTGGCCTGGTGCAGTGGCCAGCGAAGCCAATCTGTGGCGCTGGCGCGGTTTCGAAACCAAGCCGTGGCATTATTTTATTTCTGCGTGGGCTGTTGCTATGCTAGATTCTACTAAGGTCAACTTCAATGTAAATCTTCACGCGAACTCGGTAAGCCGGTTAGCCTTTGTGAGGTAGTGCTTCTGGTATTAAAATAAGCATAAAAATTTAGCTGTCCAGCTAAAAACTTTACGGGATTCTCCACTTCTCGGACGGCCGCCACCAATGATATCACTGTGCTGGTGATGCTACCTTTATACCTCCTAGATCATTAAAAAAAATTACTGGTGGCCTTCGATTAAACCATCAGTGCGCAGATGGCTCGTCCTAACATAGCACAGTGAAATGTCGTATGAACGAATGTCACCTGAACGATCTCCGCAGCTCCAAAACCTCTACGAAATGCCTCGCCGAAATCGCTTTGCATGCTGGACAGATCTGTTTTATTTAAGCTGCTTGCAATACAGTGAAATTTAAACTGAAAAAGCTGTTTTGGAATATATAAAGTGTACTACATTCGGGCAGAATTAAACATTTTTACAGACATGCATCAATATGTATCTGACAAACATTGCACTGATGAAATTCTGAAGGCCCTTAGATTGCGAAATACCATATTGCCGTTTTCACTAGCGTAACTTCGGGATTCCAGATGTGCTTTACTTTGGTACAGATGCGCCGCTCGCTTATGGCTTGACTGGTATCTGACCGTATTCGCTGTCACATTAGCCTCGCCTTCAGCTTCAGGCGGATGTCTATAGGAAGAAATTGCCACGAGAATTTGAGATTTAGCTGCACAAAAGTGTCGAAAGGAGTCTAAAGCACTAGCTTCCCAGCAGTTACACGCATCGAAAAACGTTACGCCCATAAAAGCATTGATGACATCACGCTGTTTACGATGCTGGCAGAAAATTATTCCACTTCATAAATACCACTAAGTGCAGACTGCACGTGTGGTGTTTTCGCCACTGGAAAATAAAAGCATTTTCTTAAGCTCGTCTGAAGTTCGCAGAAGTGGTGTTTGCAGTGTTCCCCCTTTCTTAGCGTCAATGCGGGGCCTATAACGCCAAACGACTTCCTCGATAGAAATTGTTAGGTAATGCAAGAAACCTCGACTCACCTTGTATCGACCCAAGTCGTTCAGTCGACATTTTAAATGCACTTTACCCCCTACTGTCGCTGTAACATTTTGCGCAACTCCATTGGGGTGGATCTCGTTTGCCGGAACAATATCGTCGACATTAGGGGGAACTGTCGAGGTTGATGTGGCTGCAAACAATAGAGAAGGACGGGCTCTTTCACCTGACGCCATCAGTTTTCCATCCTGATTTATTCGCCTTCTACTTCCATCGTTGCCGTTTGTTAAAAACCTTACACAACAAGTAGCAAATGGAAGGGTCTTCTCCCTATTTACAAGAGCCTGAGTATTCGAGGATCAGTTGCGTGCTCAGTAGAGTGGTTTCATGTGCGGTAGGCATTAAATTGTTCGGGAAAGGAGATAATCTGCAGTTTCGGTCGGTAAAAACATCCCAGCCTCGCTGAGAGCCTACTAAGAGGCTGCGTTCTGCTACTATAGCGCTTGCTTTATAGACAGCCGCCTGCATTCACCGGTGCCAACCGTACAGAGAACGAGCAGAATGCTCACTGTTGCGCTAACAGCGTCGGGTGAAGCCACGTATATATATATGTGCGATTTCCTAGACTGTAACTGATTACTGAATATGCATGTTTAGTGTTACGGAGGGCGAAAAACATTCTACGCAACGGCCACACGTTTTCAATGTATGTACGCCCAGAAGTATTTGCCGAGCGCTATTCTACTGTGTGATATTTTTTTTTATTTGGCGCATTCCTCTGCATGCAGTGTTTTCACCGGCCAGTGCTAAGGCGAGTGAGCAGGCTTCAGGGTATTATCACACGCGCCATCAGCAACTGCCCTCATTAGCCAAACTCAAGGAGGGCATTCATCTGATCACTTATGGTTTTAAGCATTGTATCAAGGGCAGAGTAGCGATAGCATTGCGCTGTCACTTTAGCAATGGCTGCTGTGGCCCAGAATCCCTTGATACGGGTCGCCCATGCACCATAACTAGGTGGCAGACTTCCACTGCTCCTCTTGCGTGTCTGCATTCTAAACTTAGCTTGTTCTTATGCACCACTGTACATCTACGCAGTAAACTGGCTTGGTTCATTCCAAAAGAACAGCAAGGTGAAAGGGTTAATGCACGTGAGCCTTACACCCTCGATGTCTCTCTCACACGTGAAGCACGATATAAAGACATGCAGACTCTGTAGAAAAGGCGGCAGTACGGTTTGTTTGGTGTTACGAACGATATTCTACTTTCCTTTCAATTTAATATACAGGTGAATAAGCTATGTAATTCTTTACCTCCATTTCATACTTAATGAAGCCATGTATAAAGAAATTTCTTCAATAAAGCCAATAAATATTCTTGTCCCAGGAGATAAACTTCGTAACTGATTCCTTTTATGTGTGTCTATAATTTACAAATGAGAGCACATCTTTCTCTAAATGTTTCTTCGCACATTTTAAATACCTATCTCAGTTACTGAGCATTGCACAGCCCGTAAGTAAGTTTGCCTGCTTGTATAAACCTCGTAAAAAAGAAAAAAGCTACAGAAAACAAAACAAAAAGAAATTTCCGTGTAATACACATACTGCGAAACTGATTGTTGCGTTTGTGCTTACCTGTCTTAGTCGCGAATTCTTCGATTCTGAAGACATGGACGGCTTCACCACGGGAGTTTTTAGCAATGCACCTGTAATCACCGAAATGTTCTCTCCTGATAACTGGAAACGTCAGAATCGTTCGAACTTCATCTCCTTTTCTGTACTCTTCGCTGATACTTCGATCATCGCTGCTCATTGTAATCAAGTCGCCGTCATCTTCAACCCAGTAAACATGAGGTGCTGGGTGACCACGCGCGATACAGACAAGCTTGATGCCTCTTGAGCGTTCCATTACCTTCTGCACTTGCTTGACGGGGGAAGAAATTTCAGGAATATCTGCGGAAAGAGCGTAACAATGATCGAGAACATGTAGAAGATGCCCTCACTACTTTTATGGCACCTCCCGCATAAAACATTTAAGCGGTCTGCTGCTCCTGAGATAGTATTGACACAGCAAAGAGAAAAAGACTTAAAGTATTAACTCTCTGCCGCCTTACGTGTTAATGCGCCTCCACATCCAAAAATTTGGTGCTCCTGCCAGGGGTCGGGAGCTGCAGACAGTGATCACAGACCGTATACAGAGTTAAGCATAGCGTGGCCCGCGATCAATTACCTTCAGTTGCTTCCGCGGGGTGGCACAGTGCGCGCGCAGAATGCCCGGAGGGCGCCAGATGGCGCTACGTGCCCGTCGCTGCGTGCACGCCTGCTGCATCGGGACCAATCAGCGCGTGCGTAGTGGTGCTCTGCGGAAGCGTATCACGGTAGCGTACCATATATCGCGATATGCTACAACTCTCTAATGATCCGGGAACCGGCAATGCTTCTTTAAAAGGGCTCCTGCTGCCGCTTGCAACGTTCACGCGTAGCGTAGCTCTCTCGCCTGCAACCATCGCCGGTGGCGCTCAGTCTGGGCGGCACATTGTGCGGTGCGCAGGTGGGAACTTTCTTGCGCCGACGCTGATTCTTTCCTTGCGAAAGTGACGGCTACTGCTTGCGGCACATCCTTTCCACCAACGTTCATACTGTTCCGCTATCCAAGTAGCGCCATCCCTTCTGTAGCGCGGCAACCATCCGCTAACCCGGTCTTGTTCAGCCAGTGCGAAACATCGAGTAGTCACGCGATCAGCGAGAGCTCTTGCTCGTGTTGGACTCGTCGCGTTGTTGAGCTACGAAGCTCTGCCGGTTTGGGCTTCGTGTAGCAGGTTTCGCTGCAAATATTTCACAGCACGAACACGGTACTCGGCAAAACGTTACTTTATCGCAGCTGTTACGGGTGGTTGTTGCATTTTAACGATAAAGTTGTGTTGTTTCTTCTTTTATGCAAATTGAAGTACTAAAGCGGCTATCACAGCTGCACATTGTCGAAATCAGCGCAGGATTTCTGGCTCGGCAGCTTGCACAGGTAAATCTTGGCGACTCATTTAATTTTACGCTAAACAACTATTGTAATCGTTCCGTAGTACAGCTGCGCTGTAAATGTGCATTACTGTGCATCATATTCTTGACTGTTTAAACATGTCGCTAATCCATTCGTTCTCCGTACTGTTTAGGTGTCCACTCCATGGTTGCTGGGGAACCTTTACTTGGAATTTATTATTACTAGAGCAGTAACGTTCACATCAGCAGAGCGTCCGAGAGGCTTTTGGAAGCGTTTGGCGGCGTATTATGACCGCATCTTCCTCCCGATGATAACAACCGTGGCACAATGCACGAGAGACGGCTTGCTTACACTGGCTGGTTACCTGATCGCGGTGAGAGCTTCGCGTGCTTAGTCATCAGGGGTTACCACATGCCGTAGCCGTAGACGACAAAAGGAGAACGGGGCACGCTCATCGGAAGCGGCCTAGCTACCAATAGTGCTCAACCGACAAACAGGCCATTAACAGCTATTCTCTGCAAACACAATATCCCGCAGTCTCGATGCTGTTCCAATTACGAAGAGCTTCAAATGGTGTGTGAGATTTGAAAGCGCGGTCTTTGGCATCAGCGCTACTCACGAAAAGCATCGGAGCTATTCGGCTGGCGCAACGACAAATCTAGTGATGCGTATGGAAGCTGTTTTAACAGCGGTGGCAACAAAACCATCCAATTCCCGATGTACTTGAGCTTCTAGCCAAAATTTGGCACGTTATGAGAGGCAATCTGCCACAGCCAGCTCAGTTCCAGCATTTTGCTTATTTTTTCTGTCTGTAAGCGGTGGTCTATCACAACTGCGCGAAAATGTCCTAGGATCGTTCCTTGGAGGTTCAACTCTATGCACCTTATTTCCCTTCTTTGTTCGCAACAGGTGAGTCAATCCAAAATGAGATAGCAGTCCTCCTTGGATCACTTGGTGGCCTTCGTTCATGCCAAAAATAAGGGTTAACTACGAAGGTAGAATAAAAAATATTCGCGAACTTTTGCCATATATCTTCCTGACTAAGGCAGTTTTCCTGGACTTTAGTCCCTGATGAGTAACTGAAGAGTGAAAGCTTTCGGTGGTTGTCTCAAATATCAGGCTTGACAAGCAATTACCGAATTTCGCGTCTATTCAGGTCGCTGGAGGTACTCAGCTTGGAAGTTATCCATGATTATCCATAAAGAAACCGCAGAATTCTTAAGGTCGCAATATGTATCCACAAGAAATGATTGGCTTACATCTAAGCAAACACGACATTGACCATATAACTGAACTCTTCTCGCGATTCGAAAAGCAACTGCACTTAGTTCATTTATTTGTTTTGTGCCTGCCATATCTGTTTTCTTCGACAGTAATGCCGTGGTAATCGGTGCTCCGGTAGCCCTCGGTTTCGAATTAAAGCCCTTTAGATAGTTTTAACACCCAATTATTATTTCTAGAACATTTATTAATGCTAAAGGGGCCACAAATCGCTCTATGGCAAAGAGCGATTACACTTATTCACTTCAAATAAAACAGAAAGCTGGTGGCTTTTCAGAGCCTTTCACTACGGCGTCCCTCATAGCCTGAGTCGCTTTGGGACGTTAAACCCCTGAAAAATACAAACACAAACATTATACAATAAACTTGATTTCATTTGATCGTAAAGAATGAAAATGCTACTATAATGTTGCAGCGCCAGTTCCGTAGTTACCCGTTCGCAACACTGCGCAACAGAAGCATGCTTTGAGGAATTTCTTAATCGCCAGGTCGTTTTTTTTTTTAAGCACGCGATAAAAACGGTCACGCCATACCGAAATACGAACTTATTTTTCTTCGTGTTTTCCTGCTAAAAACCAGGCTGTCTGCCTATAGCAGCTGCAAACTAATTGCAACCGTCTCGACTATCCTAATATGGTAAAATAAAGATGAAAAATTGGTCTGGCCTTAGAGCTGGTGCGGCATCGAAAGTACTCGAAACCATTTCACAGTTGAATGTAGGTCCTTATTTCAAACCTCAAGGTGACAAATTGGCACAATTTCCTGAATAATTAGACTAAGACGCACATAAAACGTGCCCTGATAAGATATTCTTTTTAGCCCCTTGCCGTCATGACAGCAGAGAGGCAGACTACCGACAAATAGGCTGTAGCTGAGCTGGAACTGTATATTATGAGAATTTCTGCCCACAAACAGACAACTAGTTGACGGTGGCAAAAGCAGCAAGATATTGCAAATGACTTAAACACTCGAAATAAGGCGCATACAGCTCCGAGAATTATCGTGCATATCGCAGAAGCCACCCACAGAACTGTAAACATTCCAGAGGAATGAGGTAGCGTCTAACGTAGCAAAAAAAGTGATCAGGCCACCTGCTGGTGACAATAACAAAAAAAAAACATTACAGCTTCGTGGGAATACTTACAGCAGCCTGATGGTTACATTGTGCACATATTTCTAATAGAATATTTCGTTCACATTCGTCTGGATAATGTATAACTTGATTTACGGGGTAAACACGCCACTTGCTTTGAACTCACTTGATTTACCTACCAATGATTGCGATATGCTTAACTTCTGAACACCATTAATACACTTTCATCAAAGCTAATAGCTGTATATTCATTTCACGTTTGTTATCAAAGAATGTTTACTGTCATAAAAACTGAAATAAAAATAAAACAAATATGCTTACAATTGACCTCCAAACCGAACCGCTTTGTTGCAGCTGGTGGCACATCATTGCTGGCGGTGCATACATATGTCCCGGCATCATTGCGATTTATTCTTGTTAAATTCAGCCATTCTCCTTCTACCTGCTTTCGAGCTGTAGAAGAGAAAAGTGACAAAAGTTAGGTTGCACGATGTGAGCTTGCAAGAACTTTTGGAATTCAAATGGAGATTCTGGGCCTTTTGTTTCAGTTTAAAAATTAAAGGTTGGCATGAAACGCCCGCTAAATATTGCCGGCATAGCGATGTGAACAACTGGGAGCTGAAAAATGTGAGTCGCTTCACCAGCGTTGCAACATAGCCGAGCAGACAAGGCTGGAAAAGCCATTTACACCAGCCACCGTGGTGGCTGAGTGGTTATGGCGCTCGGCTGCCGGCCCGAAAGACGCGGGTTCGATCCCGGCCGCGGCGGTCGAATTTCGATGGAGGCGAAATTCTAGAGGCCCGTGTACTGCGTGATGTCAGTGCACGTTAAAGAACCCCAGGTGGTCGAAATTTCCAGAGCCCTTCACTACAGCGTCTCTCATAGTCTCAGTTGCTTTGGGACGTTAAACCCCTATAAAACCAAAACCATTTACGCCGAAGTAAAGAAAAATAAAACGTGCTTCGCGTAATAGATGCGTGGTGCTTGCTTGAAAGAATACTGCCGCATAAAGGTTGTAATCGCAAGCTCTTTTCCGGTGTGCACTTTCAAAATAATATACTTTCTGGTACAACTCCACAAGCAGGTACGTACAACCGGCCACTTGTTAAACGTCTATACGCGAGCGCCGAACAAAGGCTTGTACAACAACCTAAGACCAAGTGAAGCGGCGCATTGACTTCAAAACAAGAATGTCGAGGAAGTGCATGCTCTGTGCAATGGCTTATCGATGCCACATAGGGCTGTACGTATGCTTATTTATTGCTCGCGTGATAGTGTGAAAACAACTGATAGGACGATCATGAGTCCTGTTGCGAGAAAGCTGTACGAGCAGCTCAATTGACCCTCGCTAATTGGTGCGGTGCTTTTGCACTAATGAATGCTTTCACTCCAAGCCGATGCTTCGCACACGCGGCACAATTTTTCTGTAGGGTGAAAGTGGGCGGAGGGGATTGAGTGGGTTGGGAAGGGCGGGGGGGGGGGGGGGCGCTTCCGGAACTGTGGGGGTGAGGAGGTTGTTTACACGTCTTCCACGCTTTGCAGCAGCACGCGTGACAAAGCGTGCCATAGTGATTCTAAAACTCTTCCTCTATATCTCATTTGAAACGTTTAATGCAGCAGAATGGCATCCTTGGCGATATTTCGTGGTCATTGTTTAAGCCATCATCAGCGGAACTGTTGGCGCCATGTAGACCGTTCTCTGCGCTTGCGTTCAAAAGCTCAAGATGCTACCGGCTATTCACGTACAGCAGTTTGTTAAGGAAGTGGAGACACGAAATTTAGCGGGGTGTGCTTTTGCTCTGGAATGATAAGTACTACATTAGTAGACATGGATCACCATGTAAAATTCTTCAACGTTCAATAAACAATCTGTTATTGAATATATTTTTCGTTGCACGTTGTTTAGACTTGAGTTGCCAGACGATAGCGTCGTCGTCTCAGGTGAGTATGAGGTCGCGTGAGGCATACAAAAACTGCAACATAACCGCTTCATTGTCGTTTAACTCATTAAAATTCTTGCGCTAAACTGCTGCAGAAACCCGAGTGGCAGAGGTGAATAGAGGTCTATTCTATTAACTTTTTTGTATGCCTCACGTAATCCTGTACTAAATTACTGTCGCCTGCTGTAGCCAAAATCGCACTGGAGAATAAGTTCATTTGCAAGTTAGCTACCCAGTGTAGGCGAATTTCAGGCGGTGATTCTTGTTTTCAAATGTATTGCGCATAATTTCGCGAAATATTTTAAAATATCAAGTAATTCAAGTGAAAATGCTCAGTGTGTTCAAGCGTCTGCTAACTAACAAATCAGAAATGAATAAAAGGCGAACAACACTAAAACAAAATACCAAAATTAAGAGAAAAGAGTTTGTGTCGCCCTACTTGATAGCCAGAAATTTGGTTCGCACGGAGACCTGGGGAAGAGTACGGCATGAAGAATATTTGTTTCAGCCTCCCACAAGCACTAACTCAACTACAGCTCACTGCAGAAAATCTTTGGGCGTTAAAAAATAAAAAGAGTTGGTCAGTATGATCGCTTCAGGCAACTGTGATTATGTTTTTTGATTGTATCATTTTTCGAATCATTACCAGTTTATAGATTCTTCTAATTTTATTTTTATTTTCTTCTGCTACATAATATTCTGGGGGTATTTTGTTTGGTGATGACATGCTTTTGGTCATATTTATCTAGCATGCCAGATGTTTCTAGCATCTAAAATTTTGTGACTGTAGTAGAATAAAGAAACTCAAACTCAGAACTAGACGACAAAAGAATTGCTATATATACCCCTGTAGCTGCCCATCATTTAAAAAAAAAGGCTCGTTTACGAATTCGTGCTTTTAACTGGCATAGTCCACTACAGTTATAGCCTGTCGTTTTGCTATACTGCGCGCTCTAGAGGTTTGTTTTGGTTTACGGGAGTTTAGCTTCCCAAATCAATTCAGGCTCTGAAGGACGTTGTAATGGAGGACTCCGGAAATTTCGACCACCTGAGGTTCTTTAACGTGCGCTGAAATTGCACAGTACACGAGTCTCTAGCATTTCGCCTGCATCGAACCCGCGTCTTTCGCGTCAGCCGCCGAGCGCCATAACCACTGAGCCACCGCGGCTTTTTTTTTCTTTATTGTCACTGAGACACCGCATCGGTACGCGCGCTCTAGAGGTCTTTATACTATATAAACAACAATTCTTGACCTGTTAATTGTGAGCAAGTCGACTTTACTTATATCGGCAGGAGTCATTGACAGTTCCCTCAGTGACCATCTTCCAGTTTACGCAATTTGTACTTATGATGTCACACATACTAACCCTAGCATGAAAATACAAAAGAAAATGCAGCATAATAATTGTGACACGTTAGATACTTTCAGAAGTGCTGTTATCAAGTTTGACTGGGGGCCTGTATTGAAATATAAAAATGCTGATGAAGCATTCTATTTTTTCTTATAACAGTTCGTTTTAATTTATAAAGAATGTTTTCCATACAAGACGGTTAAAGCAACTAAAAAGGCTCGCAAGCCCTGGGTCACGGCCCATATTCTTAAAATGATTTCAAAGAAAAACAAACTGTATCAGAAATTCCTTAAAAGTTGCGACTCAGAAGACTTCTTAGTCTTCAAACGACATCGGAATAAACTAAATGCTGTCCTAAAAAAAAAAGCGAAAAATGACTATCACATCAACCTATTTTATGGCATCAAAGATAAAAAGATCGTTTGGAAAAGACTAAACACACTGTTGTGTAAGGAGCAATCTAATGTGCCTAGCAGTTTAATTATTGATAACGAAACATTTACCGCTAAAGACCTAGCTAACAAATTCAATGACTACTTCGTTTCGCTTGTAGATTCTGGACATGATCCTAGTGCTATTGAGTACATAGACAATTATAAGTCCAATACTCTCTTCCTTACTTCGTGTGACGACACGGAGGTACTGTCAGCCTTCAGGCGTATGAAGGTTAGTAAATGTGAAGACCCATTTGGAATTAAAATGCAACCAGTTATGCATGTTATAGATATTATTTGTCCAATTTTAGCTCACATTTATAACTTAGCTCTAGGTACAGGTGTATTTCCTTTTGAAATGGAAAAGGCAAAAGTGATTGTCTTACACAAAGGCGGTTCTAAAGGTGTTCTCAATAATTACAGGCCTATATCTATTTTGCCAATATTTTCCAAGGTCTTAGAGCGAATAATTTTTGTACGCTTGTCTGATTTCCTTCAAAAATATAATGTCATTACAATGCAACAGTTCGGATTTAGGCAGCACTCATCTACAGAACTGGCACTGCTCCGACAAAAAGAATTCATTCTCACGAACATCGAGAACAAAATGATCACTTTAGGAATATTTGTAGACTTCTCAAAAGCCTTTGAAAGAATAAATCGTACTACCCTTCTCTTAAAACTTTCTGCATACGGTATTAGGGATAACATGCTTAATTTAATTTCCAATTACCTCAGGAACCGCGAACAGTTTGTCACTGTCGATAATTTTCACTCTGCTTACAGGCCTCTTAAACATGGAGTTCCCCAGGGAAGCTTACTGGGTCCGCTCCTATTCAATATATATATTAACGATCTAATAAATATAGATAAAAAAGTTGAATATGTATTGTATGCAGACGACACCACTTTCTTTTTAACTGGCTCAGACGTAAATGGCTTAGTGGCAAAAGGAAATTAAGTCTTGGATAAACTGCATCTGTGGTCTATCAAAAATTCTCTCTTAGTGAACTCAAGTAAAACAAAAGCTGCATTTTTCAGAGCCAAAAACATGAATTATAACATAGAAAATCCTCTAATATTGGGGGTGATTGACATAGAAATAGCTAAGGTAGTCAAATCCCTGGGTGTTTACTTTAATGAATACATGCTGTGGGATGCTCATGTTGAGCATCTACAGACCAAGTTGTCTCGTACAGTCGGAATTCTTAGAAAAATGCAATATATGCTACCTGAGAGAACCAAGCTTCTTCTGTATATCGCACTGTTCGAATCCAATATAAGATATTGTAACTTAATCTGGGGCAGCACTACTGCCACCAATAAAAACAAGCTGTTAACGGTACTAAAAACCGCGCTGAAAGCAATAGCAAATGTGCCTTCTTATTCGTCTTCTGGGCCTTTAGCCTTTATACTCAAAATAAAATATAATTAACGTTTCCTCGTTTTATGATTTTCGGCTCCTCCAACTGTACAAATCCTTGTCCGAACGTCGAATGCCGTTCTTAGAAGAAACTATCAATTTACGCGAAAATACGCACTCCCATCTAACTCGCCATCATGAAGTTTGGTATGTTCCACGTCCTCGCACTAATTACGGATTTCAGACACTAAATTACGCCTTACCTACTTTGCTTAATCAATTTCGCCTACTCAGCTCTTCTGTTAGTTTACCTTCGAACCAACAGATGAAAACTTTATTTTTATAATTTTTGCTAGCCTCGCCTTTGCGATGCCTTGATTGCTCTTTGTGTTGGAATGTGTTTGCTTTGAAATGCCTTTTCTTTTTGTATGTGATGCAAGATATATTATGTTGATTGCTTTTCCGGTTGCGGATAAACCGTACGTTCTTATTTTTTTTCGATTTCTTTTTTGTTATGTTCAAATTGTGAACTGAGTGCTTTGTATGTTTGTATGTATGCTTTATATGCTTTCATTATCCCTGCCGCCGATGTAGTTTAGGGGAAGGGAACGTTGTCAAGCCGCAATATTGCGGCTTTTTTTTCCCTACGCCTCAGGCGAGTGATTTTCTTTACATGTCTGGAATAAAGTTGACTTGACTTGATATTCTTAAGACAATTCCGGAGAGGCACTGATATCGCGATTATGCATAATCATAGCTGCACCACTATAAAGTATGCACACTCCAGTGTTCATGTTCAAGTTGTTGGCACTGTTACACTACTGCTCTGATTCTGCGAATATGTCGTTTCCCCTCAGACAACACTCCGATACGTTAGAAACCTGAGTAAAGCCGAAAGGCATGTGTTACGCCCCACACATATGCCGCTATTTTGTTTTCATTTATTATAATGAAGAACAATACTCCCCAACAAAGTAGGTTGGCATCAACATGGATCTAGAAAGTTGCCTTTTAGATGTGCCACTTATGCTATTCAATAGACAGAAAGGTGGCAGCTTGCACTACTGACATAGAACCACACACCCAATATTTAATTTTGATTGGAAAAGAATATGGTGTTTCGCGTCTTTACTTCATGAAAAAAACAGCACGGCTCATTCATTTTCGAGAGTCCCTTGATCGGGAACATTTTGGCCACGTAATAGTACAACACAGAGATAATTTCATTCTTATTTTTTATACTGCGTGCTACAGTTATAAACTCCTCTTTTTTTAAGGTAACGGCATTAATTCCAAGAGAAGGCAGGTGTAGCAGAGGACGCCAGAAAGTAGTCTGAATGGCCGCAATTAAGAAGTTTTTGGGGACAAGTTCGCCGCGGCTGGTGCAGGTTAAAGCTAATTTGAGGTAATTTCGAGAGCTTTCGTCCCGGAGTGCGATTCGAACTACCATAATTCAGGTTAGCTGCTACCCTTATTCTAGATTATTGAGTGCACCGCAGAGTTAATCACCGTGAAAATATGAACGCCCGATCTCTCAAAATTGCCAGACTCAGCCACGTAGACATAAACAGTAAAAAACACTAAGAAAACTTACGAACATCACTCAGTAGCACGATTTCTTTGCCGTCTTCTCTGTGCCATTTAATCTTTGGCTGAGGTGTACCTCTTGCAACGCACCTCAAGAAAACATCCTCCCCAGCGTCAACCGTTGTGTTTCTTGAACTTGTTGGCGTATCCAGAAAAATGGGAGGGCCTGTGCGTCAAAGACGATAACAAATTTATGGAGTAGGTATTTTTGACGCTGGGCATGCCATTTCTTTGAAAGCGTCCCTCCTTTAAAGTAATGCTCGTCTAAATTTGAGCTCTACATCCCTAAAGCAGTAGCCGACATCCATGCGACCTCAATGTCACAGTGTCTCAACATTTTAATAGATAACACATATTAAAGAGAGTAGCAATAAATCTGTGCCGAATATTTCAGCCTAATTTCGTGACTTTGGACATCGGCTTGGTGATGCATCTCTTCTCTTTAATTTTTTGTAAGCGCATGCCTGTAACAAGTGTACCTCTAAATTATGAGCCCACACGGATATATTAGTTTAAAAAAAAGCTTCTTTCTTGAAATAAAACCGTCGATTTTTTTTCGTTTTTCTTCTGTTTAAAACTATTTAATCGATATGATTGTCCGAACGGCGTTGCGTATCAAGGAAACCGAGTCTTTAGATTTTTTGCGCAGTCGAACTGTCCTTCTTACGTCCAGATAAAAGTATTGAGACCGTTCCTTTTCTAATCAGTTTAAAGCTTTCTTAATGCCTGCCACTTTTTGCCTCGAAAAAGTGTAAAGGACTCACGTACCGACCACTTGCAAGAAGAATTTTTGGCTTTTAGTGGGAACAGTGTTTATTTGACATTGGTAGTGGCCAGCATCTTCGTATTGCACGTCGTCAATTTTGAGGGTATAAGAGTCATTGATATTCGTCACAGAGATCCTGCTGTTCCTCGTGATCACATATGAACCAATAGAAAGCAGAGCATGTATGTCAGCGTAGAGCCAAGCCACCTGCAACGTGAAAATTTCAAAGATTTTTAGGGTCCTGCAATACTAAAATAAAGAAGTGTTAGAGCTCAAGGCCTAGCAACTATTTATGAGGACTTCATAAAATAGAAACGCAGAAAAAAGAGGCAAACAAAACAACGAAAAAAAATTCATTTAGAACGTCCTACTCCCCCAAGCTCGCCCACTTCAACTTTCCGCTCCAACTCGCGTATTACAAGATCCACACGAGAACCACCCACCAGCTTAACATTTTCATGCGCAGTTTTTTTTTACCAGAAATCAGTCAAAAGCCCATGTACATGGCAATCTATAAACTACGTATTTCCCGGCCTCATAGTGAAGGGTATCGCGTATCGCTACTCCTTTCAGATGCCGCAATTTTTTGCTTGTATATTTTTGTGTATTCTGAGCAGAAAGTCAAGTTCATGTAGAAACCATGTGATCCCGCACGATTACAAGTAATGAACTCAATTTGCACAGATTATACAGACGAAATGTACGGCAAGGCGGACATACATATATACGCGCTCATTCTAACGTCCTAAGCTTTAAACAGCAGTCACGCCTGAATCATGCCGAAAGTACCGAGAAACGTATGTCGTATAGCCCATAATTCTCATTGCTCTCATTTCTGACGTGAATTCTCACATTACCCATATATCACATGGTCTTCGTGCTCCCACAGCCCCGCATGTGTATCAAGCGGAATGTTGCAGTAGGACCAAGAGGGTAATGTTTCCATTCTGGTCAGCTCACGAAAGAAGTTTTGACTTCTTCCGAGATATAGGCGCGGCGTCGTATAAAATTTCAAAATTCCCCAACAACAGTTTGTACTAACCATGAAATAAAATGCAATGAAACACGACACGGTTAATTATCGCTAATTCTTGGTACCCTGAGTGATCCCGTAGACGGTAATCCTTACGCGCCCAGCATAAGTAAGCCAAGTCCATATGGTCCCTTATCTCCAGCAGTACACCATCAGTTAACTATGAAGCACAACGTGAACAAGTAAACACGCGATATCACAGAAAAATACATGAAGGCCTTTAATTCGTTTTAATTCTGCTTTCGCACACAGCGAACCCAGTAACCGCCTGCTTGTCTTAAATTCTTGCTTTTCGGATACAGCCCATGAGAACTTGGCGCACACACTACTTGGGCGTACATGCACTTTCCTCGATTCACCTGAGAACAAAGTAAAGAGACACATTCATGATACCTTATTCTCGCATACATTAATCTCGATTACAAGGTTCCAAAACGCTGGTCGTGGGTGACAGCAAACAAGTAGTGCAGAGATGTAGTGGTGAAACTTGAAATAATACGAACTCTTTGCGCGCCCAAGTTTCGAACGGTGCAGGTCATTAAGGCTGTCCGCCCAACCGCGACTGTTATATTAGTCGTGGCCTCCATAAACTCCGGTTCCTCATGCTTCACTACAGCGCTGCTTTCCGGTGGGTGAGAAATGTAGTTTTTAGACGTTTCAGCGGGGCCGTTGTTCGGTGCAGTAAAGGTGGGGCTGTGTGCTGCAAAAGAAGCAGTAGGAAGCGTTAGGGTGGCCGTTTTGAACCGAAGTTTAAGATTGTTCAGCTGAAACCCAATTTTACGCAGTCAGTAGTGCCTGGCATGGCTTTTGTGCCATGGTATCCAGAAACGCGGGGAAACTAAAGATTTTACATAAATATATCATAAGAAGGAACAAAAAACATCCACACTCCACGGTAACCATAACTATATTCAGACCTCTAAAGAAATAAATTCTTTATCGACAACGCGATGGACAGTGTCGCGCCCGTGTCGGCTACGTACGACAACTCTCTTCGTCGCAGGAATGTTGCGTAAGATTTTTGTCGTAAAAATTCTAGATGCCGCTGTGGTTGACTTTGGCAATTACCGTCTTGGATGACGATATATCTTGATATCACGCCGTCAATAAATTTTTCTCTACCGCTAGCAGTGCATGCTGGACTCTGCGGTTTTGTGAGACTCAATTAAGCGATGAATCTCTAATTCGCTTCATCCTGATGTATCTCCACACACGTTCCAAAGACGCCGTCAGCTACGTACTTCTTGCAAGATCTGTGCTCGCAATCGGTCACATGCCTGCACACCTTCATCCCTTCAGATATTCCTTTTGTTTTAGACAGCAATACGACTAGACTCGGTGGATTCGTGTATCTGGATTTATCCGCGTCTTTAATGGTAGCACTTCTAATGCAGATGAATATGCTCGTGTGTTCCGAAAACACGTGAAGTGAATGACGCGGTTCCCGAGGCTTCAAAGTTACATCTTTGAGGTGCTGCCTTAGTCTGGCTTATAAGGATCATATTTTTGGAATTTTCTGAATCCAGCGCCTTGATGATAATGACGGATGTGTTCATTCTTTTAAGCCCCTATCGTCTATTAATAGGCCGTAATAACTATGTTAAACCGTCTGCAGGAGCTTTAGTTTTCCCCTTCTGCATTTTTTCTGCACTTTTTCAAATTTAACGGCTTAACAAACTGCTTATACTATCATCCCGTTTTGTTAGGCTTCTGTCGTCGGTGACATGAGCGCAGGTCTCTCTGTCGCCTGCTTCCCTGTTTTTTTTTTTGAAAGGTAAGGTTAAATCACACTTGACGAAGAATTTTTGTTCATGAAAGTGAGCCTGTTAATACACTAAGTCCCGAGTGTATCTTCGAGGCGCTTGAAATATTTTTTGCAGAACTGGAATATTCTTAAGAGTAGCTGTCGTAAAGCTGGGCGTCTAGTGAACTAAAATCTGTAATCGAATACCACGGCGGAACCACTCCGATAGGCATTGCACTATTGCGTCGTTACAAACTTCAAACTGATCCCTTCACACTTAGTAAGTGGACTTAAGCTGAGAGCGGCCTCTTTTAAACTGTTAATATTCACCTAAACAACCTAGAAATTTTTTCCACAGAGCATATCATTCTTTTATGCCCATTGTAGGCAACGCTTTGAACCCGCGATGTTTTCTCATACAAAAGAAGCAGACGCTTCATGCCCTTTTGGCTAACCTACTACCTTAACCATCACGCTTATTATACCAATCAGAAAAGCAACAGGCATTTGACATTCATATAGAAAAGCATTGCCACGGCGCCAAAAATACGTCTCCAGCTCACACAAGTAACGTTTCCCTTCACAGAGTGACATAGCGCCCAAACTTACAACGTGCTATAAGAAAAGATTGAGAGAAAAGCCCACACCCTGTTATTAAACAAGCGCGGAGCACGCCTCCTTTCAAATCGCGTACACACTGATCTGCAAGCACGGCTGCAGGAACAAATTTTCATCGAAGGTGTCCTCAGTGTTTTCGTTTTAAAGGTTGCTCCTATGACTTGTGCATACCTGTAAAAAGTTTACCTCTAAAATATAAATCAACAGAGATACAATACATGAAATAGGATGCTTTCTTTTTTCTGGAATTTAAAAATGTTTTTTTTTCTCGTTCATCTTCTTTTGGAGTGCCTTAATCGAATTTGTTGTCCGAGCAGCGCTTCATATTAGGCAAACCGGGGCTTTAGATTTCTTGCATCGTTGGATTGCCCTTATTAAGCGCAAATTAAATTATTGGGACCGTCATATTTGAAATCTGTCTTTCCTATCGACTGCTACGTTCGCATTAAAAGTATAGATGATTTACGTACCGACAACTTCCATGAAGAATTCTTTGCTTTTGATGGGAACCGTGTTTATTTGGCACTGGTAGTGGCCAGCGTCTTCGTATCGGACGTCGTCAATTTTGAGAGTATAAGAGTCGTTGACCTTCGTCACAGAGATTCTGTTGTTCCTCGTGATCACATATGAATCAACAGAAAGCAGAGCAAACCGGTCAGCACTTAGCCAAGCTACCTGCAAGGGGAAAATCGTAAATATTTTCAGGGCGCTGCTATGACTGCAATAAAAAAGTATGTATGGAAACTGTTTTAAAAGCAACCCACAGAAGAAGATGTGTGGTCTTGTTGATGCTCTTAGTAAAGATCTAGACCTAACATGTGGTAATTCAGGCTTCGTCAAGCAGTAACACAAATTAGGAAGGCGACAGAAAAGGAATCTCCCAGAATTTTAGCCCACGTCTGGGACAAACAACACAGAACGATATCTCTGAAACGCACTACTCCAACAAATTCATCGACGCTAAACGTCCGCTCCGGCTCGTTCATCCAGCACCCACACGAGCTAGCCCCACCTGCATAATTTTCTCATGCGCGTTTTTTTTTAAATAACTTCAAAGACGAATTAGATTATATTCTATTGAATACCGCTTCTCTGGCATCGCAGTGAAGTTGCCCTATTATCATATTTGAGGCCGCAAATTTTTCGTTTTGGTATGGCGTGGTGTTTTGAGCAAGAAAAAATGTTCATATAGAAGTTATGTTCCCCGTGCAATCGCACAGATTATTAGGGCAATATGTGCTGCAAAGCAGAAATACAAACGTGCTCTCTATATCGTGATGAGCTATAAACGGAATTCGTGCCGTATCCACACGGAAAGCCTGTGGAAACATATATCAGATAACCTATATTTCTCATTTCTGATCTAAACTCTTATGTCACGCGTATCAAACGGATTTCGAGTTCCCACAACTCGCATGCAGCTGAAAAGGAACGTCTGAGCAGAACTGAGAGGGCAACACTTCCACTGCCCCTCAGGTGAGCAACGACGTCCAAACTGATCCTAGAGACTGGCAGTTCTCATATACCCAGCACAAAACAATTCCATCTTGGTGCCTAATCTCGAGCAATATCACCGTCACTAAACATGAAATACAGCGTGAGGGTAAAGACTATGTGCTCTGTCTCGAAAAATATTAAGGCAATTACTTCATTTGTCGTTCGTAAGCAGCAGAGTAGCCACATGCCAGTCTTGAATTCCTGCGGTTCGGGAGCTTAGCACTCTTTACGAGACGAGGAAAATTGCGCAAACTATCTATGTGTGCACGCGCTGTCCCCGAATCAGCTGAGAGCAAAATGAAGCAGCACATTCATGATACATACTTCATGCACGAGGATGAGATGGTTCTAAAACATTGCCTGTGTGTCACTGAGAACAACGTGTACAGAGATCAGGTGAAACATGAAATAATACGAACTCTTTTCGCCCCCAAGTTTCGAACCGTGCACGTAAATGCGGCTTTCTGCCCCACGGAAACTGTGATATTAGTCGTGGTGTCCACAAATTCTGGTTCCACAGAGACTACAGCGCCGTTGTCCGGCGGCACAAAGGTATAGCTTTCAGCCGTTCCAACAGGGCCGTTGTTCGGTTCAATGAAAGTGGAGCTGGGTGCTGCAAAGGAAGCAAAAAGAAGTGTTAAGGGCGGCCCTTTTGATCAAAGTTGAAGACTGCCGAGATTGAACTCGATTTTTCTTAGTTAATAAAAGTCTGCGAAAGCTTTCGCAGCGTGCTAAGCTTTGTAAAATTGAGTAACACGAAATATATGATACCAAAAAAAGACCCAAATGAACAAATAAAAAAACACACGTCCCGGTAACCGTATGTACACTCTATACTCTCGGCATCTTCGGAATTTGGCGCAAGCTTCTGGCGCAAAAATGCTAGACACCATTGTTGTGAAATACGGACATTACCTCCGTGTACCCATCTAGCTTCCCGGTATATTTCCACGTCGTGCTCGCAACGAACTTTCTCTGTGGCTAGCAGTCTATCCTGGATTCCCATGCTCTGTGATACTCTTGCAATGAAGTCTATTTCCTTCCGTCCTGAGGTATCCTCACACCCCTTGGACAAAAGGCCAACAGAAGCCGACTTCATTCTAGATGTGTGCTCGCTATTGATCCCAGAGATTCACTCCTTCATCTCCTCACACATGTCAGCAAGTTTAGCGATCAATGCAATTAGCTTCAGGAACTTTTTGTCGCGAGAATTCTTGGATTTGTCCGCGTCTACGACAGCGCCGACACTTCTGCAGTCGCACATAGGCGCGCGTGATAGAGATACGTCAAGTTAATTATGCGGCTTCAGACGCCTAAAAGAGGATTCGTTTACCACTGCCCCAGTCTCGCTTATCAAGACGACAGTCTTGGAAGGCTCAGACTTCCGGGCCTTTAAAAAACGACTATCGTTTTCTTCTTCTTGCTTCTGAAGCCGTAATGACTCAGTGTAACCGAGGTGTGCAAGCGTGCAAGGTACGTCAGTTTCCAAACGCGGCCGGCATTTCGTTGGTAATTATTAATGCTTAACAGGGTGCGGTAGCTACCAGCTGATCGCGTTGGTTTTCTCTCGACGTTGACGTCAGCACAAGCCTCTTTGTGTCGAGCTGGCCTACTTAATGAGGAAAGGTGCGGAAAATTCGTATTTTGCGATGACTTTAATTTGTGAAATGCCGACCGAAATCTTACGCTCAGGAGCACGAAAATGTGCTTCCACTAACAGAACATTTTTGAGATTTCGCTTCGTAAAGCTCGACGTCAGCTGAAATCAAATCTGATATCAAACCACTTCACCAAGGGCCAGCAGAGAATTCGCTGATCGCGAACTTCAGAGATTCTGTCATGCAACCTTTGTGCGTGAAGTTTCGAGCCTGAGTTTCTTAAAAAAATGCGTTTAACATTGAAATCATTTGTAGAGCACCCCTTCGAAATACCCTCTTTTGCAGTCTATACAATGCTTCCAACGCTTCTTGTGGTCTTGGAGGCAGTTTGAAAACAATGTTTTGGCAGGGCTGTCAACTCCTTTGTCATGGCGTTTTGAATGGCCTCCACGCTCCCCATCCAGCGACCTTTGAGGGTTCTCTTCACACGAGGAAACCGGAAAATATCGCATCGGGAGAGGTCAGGCGAGTATGGCAGATGGGCAGGTACACTAATGGTGTGCTTTGCAAGAACTTCTGTCACGCTGAGAGCAGTGTGCGGCCTTGCGTTATCGTGGAGAAGGCTCAATTGTACAGATGCCCATAAGCCAGGGCGATGGCGTCGCAGTGCATCACGCATGTGTTGGAGCACGCGGATATAAAGCTCATTATTTACCGCCTGCCCTTGTGGGACGAACTCATGCACTCTTACATCGAAAAAAAAAATATCAGCATTTCCATTGTTTTGGTGTTCTGTCGCCACACCTTTCTCGATGCCGGAGAGCTTATGGACCGCCGTTCGGCTCTCTGCCTCTTTGTTTGAGGATCGTATTGAAAACACCATGTTTCGCCTTCAGCAATGATGCTGTCAACAAATGCAGCATCCTTCTCCGCCTCGGCGTGCAAATCAGCGCTCACTGATGCCCGCGTGTCCGTCTGGCCCTGTGTGAGGGAGTTCGGCCCAAGCCTGGCATTCAGCTTTCGTTTCCCCACGTTCTCACGTAAAATTTGGTGGCACGTTGTCTTACTAATGTCGAGAGCATCTATATGCATGCGGACTCTAATGGTGCGGTCTTGCTGTACAATTTCCATGATCCGAGCCACGTTGTCTTCAATGCGTGAGGTTGAGGGTCGCCCCTGCTTTGTGTCGTCTTCCACCAACGCTCCTTGTGTCGTCTTCCCCGAAACGCTCCTCTTGTGCCACTCGAGAAATCGCGCCCGCGATAATGTCTCGTTGCCGTAATCGTCACAAAAGAGCTCATACGTCTGTGTGGCTCTCTTGCCAAGCTTCACACAGATTTTTATCTTTACACGTTGTTCGAGGTGGACGTTCATCTCTCCACATTCATTCACTGTAGAATGCGCAGACTAGTGACAACGTATTTTTCTACACGCAGTCCAATCTAGCGGCCGCCACAGCAATTAACATAAATAGCTATGGTTAACCGGAAAAGATGGCGCTACACATACGCCCCAACATTTGTTTTGGGGAGTCATTTCTAGAGAAGAAAATAAATCAGTCTCGAATCCTTACGTACAAAGGTTGTACTATAAACATGGGCTATAAAGAAGCGGACGCATCATTACTTTTTGGGGTAGCCCGCTCCCTCAATGTTCATAACCATTATATCATAGTAAAAATAGCAGGCCCTTGATGTGCATGTGGAGAAGCATTGCCACAATGCCAAATATCTGTCTAACGGTGATTTAAACATCTGTTTTCCTCGCAGTATGATATACTGCCAGACTTTCAAATGCAGTATGGGGCAACACTATAAGGTGAGAAATTCCAAGCCACTTATGATACATGCGCGGAGCACGGCTACTTCAAAGTCAAGTGCACTCTGTTTTGTAAACAAGGTTATGCGGTTTTAAGGCTACCGCTATTATTTTCATCTTAGAACTTTTGTTGTCCTAAATTTTAAAAAAAAGTCAACGTACAATTCACCCGCAGGAAGATCCGCTTGACTGGTGCAGGTAACGCGCCATTGCTGGCGGTGCACACGTACGTTCCGGCGTCGTCGTGATGCAGTCCTGTTAGATTGAGCCATTCTCCTTCCACCCATTTTTGTCCTGTAGAACAGGTAAGCGGTAGGAGAAATGAAAAAAATACGTTCGTTTTAAGCAAATTCATTGTGTCGTAAGGCAATTTGGACGGTTGTCTGCCTTGTGTGGAGAAAAAAGGCACATTGCTCGTAACACGTGTCGACGCATGTAGCGTGACGTAATTCATATGCATATAAAAAAATAAGGTTTGAGTAAATGTGCCCCAATACACCGGCTTAATGTCAGAAGTTGGAAGGAAAGACTCACCTTACGCCTTTTTGCCAAGCGGTAGAAATCAGTATGCATCAAAAGGGTTTCGTTATTTGGTGAGTGAGAAAACTTTATTGCCCGAAAACAAGGCATTTAAGGCAGAAAGCTGGGCTTGTTGGCGTTTAGATTGAGAAGACAAAGTAGTCGCGCTAAGAAACAGGTACGACAGGATAGAAGAAGACAACACCTGTTGTTGCTCCTGTGTTCTTTCGCCTCGGTATCTGTGACGTAATACCAAGTTATCTGGTAAGCTTTACAAAGTGGGAAAAACGTGGCATGGGAATCGTCGGGGCATGCACTTTGTTAGAGTGCACTCGTTGAACCACGTTCTTTGCAATGGAACTACCGGCTCCCGTATATGCCCTTGTTCCTGTTGGCGACTGCTTATATCAACGTTCTGTCAGTAATTGCTGGCCGTAATTGCGCAGGTAATTGCTGCAATGTTGCCCGTACAGTGTATAGTGCGAACATTCCAATGTTCTCAAGCAATAAAATATCAGCGGAAACAGTTTTTAAAGGGAAACGAAGAGATAATTAAACTGGAGGCACAGCGCCCGAAGGACGGGTCTAAGAAAGAGACAGACAGAGCGGATCCGAGCGCTATGTTTGTCTCTTTCTTAATCCCGTCCTTCGTGCGCTGTGCCTTCAGTTTGAACCGTGTACCGACTAGCCCAGACAAATAAAATATTAGAAAATTAAAGTTGGTGTGTACCAGTTGCTTACTGCATTCTAAAAGTAAGGCGACTTTCACTGAAAACTGAGCTTTTATAAGCTACAACAGGCTGATAAATGAGCTACAAATGTTGCCACCAGCGGAATATTGCGCAGCTGAAGTGAATGAGTCAGCTTGATGTGCTCGAGGATCCCAGAGGCTAATTTATACTGCAATTTACTTCAAAAAGGTTACCACAGTGATAGTTTATGTGTACATGACACAAGTGTGAATCTAGAGGCGGTAAAGTTTTCTAATCCAGTTTTCTCGCTAATTAATGCGCGTATTTTAATGCCGAAAAAAACACCAACACAGAAAGAGACAACCATAGAATCTCCTTTTATTCAAATGAACAATCTGAAGCAGTCGCCCCTAAAAGGGGTAATAATGTCAACACAGCGGAAGCTTTTCAATCTTTCTCTGTTTAGGTCCGCGATATAGTTCACTGCGCCTTTCACACCAGCGAACTCTTTCGAATGTTCCTCAATATGTCGGAATTTGGAAGCGTCTTCTGATCTGACGAATCTTACGATCTGACGAATTTTACGAAAATTTGAGATCAATTTTTTAAAATTATATTAAAACTACACCCTTGCTAGTGGTACTTCGTGCCGCCTACGAGAGGGCAATATGTACACTCCGACTGGAATGAAACGCGAACACGCATATGTCATACTTATCTGCTTTGCAGGAAGGTATTCTCCTGCAATCGGTTTATGCATATGTGTTTCGGTGGACCCTCTACTCAGAAACATGAATCGGGCTAATTGTACACTAGATAGGACAGTAAACACGTAAAATATTTTGTTTTGTTCACGGACAGTGTTCGTGTTCCTAGCTTCGCCGCGTTCCCGCTGCGATGACAGCTGTCGACTGCGCATATAAGTTTACAAGCTAAACCGCAAGCCGTTTAGAACGAGGGTAGCCTCGTCGGTGTCCTTTTTGTTTGTTTGCTTGCTTGTTTGTTTGTTTGTTTTGTAACGGGGGGTTTGTTACGAGGTACTGGGGCGACGGGAACGGCAACGGCAGCAGTCTGGGATCAGATCGGCAAAAGACACACAAGCGTAGCGCTGGCAAAAACTCTCGAGAACACTGTCACCTCGTCTTCGTCTTTTCAAATCATCCGACGCATCTTCTTCTTTAGCCTTACAATCACCCCGGGGACAAGAGGAGCCATCCTGGCGACTTAGGATGATGGCAAGACGGCGGGGTCGTAGTAGGGCTTGAGGCGCTGGACATGAACGGTCTCCCGACCTCGGCGGCGGAGATCAGGAGACGGCGTGAGGGGTTCCACGATATAATTAACCGGAGAGGTGCGCTCCAGCACACGGTAGGGACCATGGTACTTCGCAAGAAATTTTGAGGAGAGACCGGGAGTTCCTGAAGGGATCCAGAGCCACACAAGTGCACCAGAAGTGTAGTTCGGTGGGGTTTGGTCTTTGTCGAGGCGGGAGCGCTGGCGATGCTGGGTGTCAGTGGTGAGTGACCGGGCAATTTGGCGGCAGGCTTCGGCGTGTTGCGCGGCGTCGGAAACAGGCCGATATTCGGATTCATCAGGGCGGTAAGGGAGGATAGTGTCGATAGTAGCAGAGGGTTGGCGGCCGTAAAGTAGAAAGAAAGGAGAGAATCCGGTGGTAGACTGCGTAGCGGTATTGTACGCATAAGTAACGGACGGAAGGACGAGATCCCAATTCGTGTGGTCAGAAGCGACGTACTTGGAGAGCATGTCTCCGAGTGTGCGGTTAAATCGCTCAGTGAGGCCATTGGTCTGCGGATGATAGGCGGTGGTAGTTCGGTGAATTGTGTTGCACTCTTTGAGAAGCGCCTTCACCACCTCAGATAAGAACACGCGGCCTCGGGCACTGAGCAGTTCACGAGGTGCACCGTGGCGAAGGATGAATCGGTGCAAAATGAAGGAGGCGACGTCCGTCGCTGCGGCAGCCGGAAGGGCAGCAGTTTCGGCATATCGTGTAAGGTGATCCACCGCTACTATAGCCCAACGGTTGCCGTCTGCAGTGTATGGAAGCGGACCGTATAAATCAATGCCAACGCGGTCGAACGGGCGTGGAGGGCATGGTAACGGCTGCAGCTCAGCAGCAGAACGATGGGGAGGTGTCTTGCGACGTTGGCAGGGAATGCATGCGCGCACGTACTTCATGATAAAGGTGTACATTCCGCGCCAGTAGTAGCGCAGCCGTATGCGGGTGTAGGTCTTGAAAACGCCCGCGTGACCGCTGTGGGGGGCAGCATGGAAGTATGCGCATATCTCCGAGCGTAAGTGACGTGGAATAACGAGCAGCCACTTGCGACCTTCGGAGTTGTAGTCACGGCGATAAAGTAGGGTGTCACGGATCGCAAAATGGGCAGCTTGGCGGCGGAGCGCACGTGACGGTGAAGCAGCCGTCGGGTTGGCGAGAAAGTCGAGAAGGGAAGCGATCCAGGGATCCATGCGTTGCGCTGAAGGCATGTCGCCGAGGCGAAGCAAGGGCAGAGAAGCGTCGGAGGTGGAAAGGCTGGCGATCTCGGCTGGAAGGGGGCAGCGTGACAGTGCATCGGCGTCTTGATGCTTGCGGCCGGTGCGATACACGACGCGGATATCATATTCTTGCAAGCGAAGGGCCCACCTAGCGAGGCGGTCTTTCGTGCCACTTCTTCCCGCACGAAGTCTTTAATCTGCTGTAGCAGCGAGGGGTCAGGAGCAGGCGTGAGCCCAGCGAGCGACTCAACCTGCTGTGGCCGCTGGCGTGTCAGAATCCGCTGCTTGCGCAACTGCTCAAAGCTTTGACACAGCGTGACGACTTCAGCAACGGTACGCAAGTCGCGCGCTAGAAGCATCTGAAAAGCGTCGTCATCGATGCCTTTCAAGATGTGTTGGATCTTGTCGGCTTCCGACATACGAGCGTTGACCCGCTTGCACAAGTCGACGACATCTTCAATGTAGCTAGTGAAGCTTTCACTAGCCTGCTGAGATCGTTCACGCAATCGCTGTTCGGCTCGGAGTTGCCTGACAGCCGGTCGACCAAATACGTCTGCAAATTTAGTCTTAAAAATGGACCAGGTTTGAATATCTGCCTCATGGTTGCGATACCAGAGGTTAGCCACACCGGCGAGATAAAAGATGACGTTGTTTAGCTTCGTCACATCGTCCCATTTGTTGTATACGCTCACCCGCTCGTACGATGTGAGCCAATCTTCCACATCGTTCTCGTCAGTCCAGCCGAAAATGGTCGGGTCCCGTTGACGAAGAGAGCCGGCACAGATGACAGCCTGGCCCACTTGTACGGCCTGGTGTTGGACGTCCTCAGGCATCGTGCGCGCCGGGAGAGCACGACTACGGAGCTCCAGGGCCGATGTTTTTACCCAGCACCTCCACCAAATGTAACGGGGGGTTTGTTACGAGGTACTGGGGCGACGGGAACGGCAACGGCAGCAGTCTGGGATCAGATCGGCAAAAGACATTCAAGCGTAGCGCTGGCAAAAACTCTCGAGAACACTGTCACCTCGTCTTCGTCTTTTCAAATCATCCGACGCATCTTCTTCTTTAGCCTTACAATCTGTTTGTTTGTTCACGGCGTTTTTCCACTCCGGCGTCTACGCGCGCTTCCGCCGATTCCATTTGCATGGTATTTCCGTTTTTCCATCGCGCCCACACCCCGTCCTCGAAACCTGCTCTGCTTCGTTTGTGCTCTGAGGTCGCCTTCTTTGCGACGCCACATACAAACAAGGTCCAGCGTTACCACGTCGCACACTGACAGAAGCTGTGGAGACCCTTACCATTCAAGAGATGCTATGCTTTCGACACACTCATTATCATGGACGAAGTGGAGCATTTGACAGAAGTACGAAAAATCACCGTTGTCGCGTAGCTTTTGTCTTAAATGAAGGTGATCAAATGCCCAGGCCCTCACCAAATAATGTTAATTTTCACGCGAACAGTTTTTGACAGCTTATAAGGGCTATTCGATAATCCTGATTTTCGCATTGCTCTGACATTTTTTCCACGCTCTTGAAGTTCAAATTAAAGAGTTTTTACAGTAGGGACTTCTATTCTAAATTTGAGGGGAAAGAATACATATTCAAAATTGAATTACCGCCTCCGGAAAACTATCGCAGTTCTCTATGCTTGTTTCTTTTGCTGGCATCTTTGCTAGGCCTTTTATCGTTGGTTTTCCCTTTCGTGTTGAGCTCGGTTTCTTATTTCTGCGACCACCTTCCGCGTTCAAGGCAGGGCGACTCCAGTGTACGCATGATGTGATTATTGCTCATAGTTCCCAAGTTAACATGAACGTCCACATCGCTTCTCAAACTGCCAGGGAGATTTGTAAGCCTCGGAGATCAAGGCCTGGTGCTATATGCTTGTGAAAACATGATCACGCTTATCGTAAAAATAAATGACATAAAATTGCTCCTTTTTCGGTTCTGTGTTGCCTCAGGTTGGTTCTGAAAATTGGAGTAGGTCGGATAAAACTACGTACTGTGCTTACACGCGAAAGGATCCGTCGAAGCTAAATATAGAGGCCCCCTAATAACAAATGCTGCCATCGGCTGGCACTCCAGACGCTGCCGTATTAGTTCTAACGCGATAGCGTTAAAGGCCCTACTATGTAGAAACTCCGGCGCCGGCGGCGTCAGCACCGGCTTTGTGTACGTAGTGAGCGATAAATAGGGTGGTGTAGGGTGTCTCAGGCGGCCACCATCGGAGTATCAGCCTAGGTGAGCAACCTAGGTATCGTGACCTTATGGAGTCATCACAACCTGCCCACCGGATTGTGAGCAAGCTAACAACCCCGTCAGATGGCAGTTAAATTAATGGTTGATCGCGAGAGGTTGCTCGGGAAGAGCAACCTAGTTCGCACAAGACCACCGATGGCAGCACCTGCCATAAAAGGGCAGTGGAGCATCCCTTAACCGCTGCAGTATTGCGCAGCGAGTGGCATAAGGACTTCCAGGGATCTATGAATGGAATGTTGGGAATGACCAATTCCACATATATGGGCATTAACTTATTAACGCTATAGTGCCATATCCATAAGGCGAAGTTAAGGGTTCCCCCCCCCCCCCCCATTTTTTGTAGCGTCTTCTCCTGAGCGGAGAATTGAGTTCTGATGCCACAAAGTGCCGCTGAATATTTCCAAACTTACCGGCGTCTATAGAGGTTTCAGTTTCTCTGCTGTCTTCCTTACGCCATGTAATCGTTGGCTTGGGTGTCCCGCTTGCCACACACCTCAGAGAGACATTTTTGCCTGAATCGGCAGTTATGACATTTGGGCTCGTGAGCGTTTCATCAAATATTGGAGGGCCTGCACGTGGGAGGAGAAAACCAAAAATTTGCCGACTCGATATGAGACAAAAGTACAGAAATTTTTGCTCTGTGAACAGTCCCTTTCTTTCACCGTCACATTCGCTTGAATTGGAAATTGATGCCCCGATAGTGTTCACCGTCATCCTTGCTATCTCGAATATTCATGATGACTATCAGTGCAACAGACAGCAAATACTAAATAAACCATGAGATGGGTTTTTTGATGTCATGGGTTCAGTGCATGAGTGCGGGCGTCAGCGCCATAAAAATAAGTCAATGTAGGATACATTTAAAAACAAATTATTCAAATTTCGCGGAATCACAGCTGATGAGACGAAAAGAAAATATTAGTTGTAAATATATAAAAAGTGATACGCGTGCAGTTATTGCCTTCTACTTGAGCTCATTAGTTTCATACTAACACATGCATTATATTGATGGCGGCGACGTCACTTACTTAGTGTTTGGTAACTGCTTACATCGCTAGCATAACTTCAAATAGCGTATAAATTTTTAAGGGCATCGTGCAAGTACACCGCGTAAATGAAGATGTCAAAAAACAATAATTGTGCTAACTTCAAAAATTAAGCTTTTTGTTCAAGCCCACTTTTTTATGAAAGCAAGAGAGAGTGGCGAGCTTAGCATGAGACCGGAACGTGGACCGTTTTGCAAAGTGATAGTGTTGTTTTCTTAATTGGATTTTGGTTAAAAAGGACAGTACTGCTCTCCAAGCAACAAAACATGAAAAAACAATTTGGGAAAGCGAGTGCTCTGGAAGCTACATTTCTGCTTCCGCCTGGAAAGAAGCAGAACGCACACTTTGCTGCAAAACTTTAACACTGCATTGCGCCGCTAGGATGTACGGCACGGTGGCCTTTAAAATTTCGCAACTTGAACTCGCACTCTCGCCTATTATACCACTGAGAAACCTTTGCTATTGACATTATTATTAACAGTATTCAACTATCATCAACAGAGCGCCGTTTAATCCTGAGCCAGTATAGAAGTAATACGTACCGACCACGTCCAGGTATACGTCTTGACTTTTCATGTTTATCTTGCACCTGTACAGCCCAGCGTCCTCGAATCTGGCGTACATAATTTCGAGAGTGTAAGAGTCATTGATGTTCATCACAAAGACCCTGGGATCTCTCGTTATCACGTATGAATCAACAGTGAGAACGATCGATGGGTCACTCCTGAGCCAGGCTACCTGCAAGGAGGATGTGAATATTTCAATACCCACTCAACGGCAACTGCAGCGACGCTTAAAGAATGAAATATGACAGTTTCAAGTCGAACAGCCTTCCAGAGCTGAAGTGGGTGTAGCAGAGCTGAGCAAGAGCAAGTCTGACGTCATTCTCTCCAGCATAATCTGTGCATGACCCAATACGCCACGACACTGCATATACATGCCTCTTCGTCGGGAATAAACGTTGTTCATCATCGGATCCGTGGCCGGCTGTGCACATGGTGGCAGCGGTGCCCATTGACTATCTCCGCCCCAGCGACGCTGCTCCTGGCCCAGAAACCTTTGGATACATCGGGCGACGCATGAACTGCTTGGAAAACGTGGAAAAGTGAGTTCACGCTATTTTCCGGAGCCACTCAGTTAAGTAAGCAGCCTAAAGAAGTGCAAGCAGCGACGTTACTTGTAACGATTGGAGAAGACAGCAGGAAAGCTTGGAGCAGTTTCAAATTCGCCAAAGAAGAGGACAAGAACAACGTCGGCATTTTGCTTAAAAAGTCTGAGGAATTCTACAAACCATTGACGAATCTGACGTTTCATGCGTTACACTTCGGATCAAGGGATCAAACACAAGGGGAACCTTTTAACGACTGTCTGACAGACCTAAAGCTCCTAGCAAAAAACTTCGAGTTCGGAGACTTTGAAGACCGCAAGACGAAGGTTTACAGCAAAAGCTTATTGCCGAAAACCGGTCGTATGAGAAGGCAGCCACAATATGCCGAGCCCACGAACAAGGAGGGGAGCAATTTAAGGAAATCAGAGAAGCAACCGAAAAAGCAGGCGACGCAGCAGTCCATGCAGTCGGCCCGCGTAAGGGGCCTCGTACTCCTTGTGGTTATTTTACTTACCGTGGCGTAGTATGCCCGTCTCAAGGAAAGGCATGCACGAAGTGCGGTGGGCGTAATCACTTTGCCCAAGCACGCAAAGCATCGGCGCACCTTCAGAACAGAGGTTCGGAAAAGGAACTGCGCGAACTGCAAGGCGAGGATGACGGCGATGTCATTTTGGAAACATTGACCGTCGGTAGTCTAGCCTCAGACCATTGGAGCGCGACATTTACATTGAAGGATGCCCACCCACATTCATGCTGAACACAGGAGCTAACTGCTGAGTAATTTCGTGCAAGGATGTCGGCAAGCTGCCGAGCAAACCTCATCAAGAATATCGTGTAACGTTAACGGCGCTCTGGCCAAAACAAAAGTTAGGCTGCATTTGCGCGCTAACAATATAGTGCACGAAGAGACTTTTTCGTGGTCGACGAAAACGTGCCCGTGGCTCTCAGTAGATCAGTATATAGCTGAACGCCTGGGTTTTATTTGTCACGTGCAAAATGTGCACGCAGACCCGCTGCACCCACCAGCGCAATCGTTTGAAGATGTTTTATTGAACTGGGGCAGATAAAAGGCGTGGGAGTGGTCGTGCCGTTGAGGAGAGTTCCAGTGGCCCTTCGAGAAAAAGTCAAGTAGGAGCTCCAGCGCATGGAAGAACAAGGCGTCATATCCAAGGTAAATGAGCCAACATTATGTTCATGGTAGTTAAGAACAGAACGGTCATGGTAGTTAGGAAAGAAAAAGTACGCGTCTACCTACGCACAACAGCAGTAAAGAAAGCTTTGCTATGAGAGAACTACCCCATGCAGACCCTTGAAGATGTTGTGCCTAGGATTCCCGGAGCCAAGTTATTTACAACTCTAGACTCAGCATCAGGATTCTCGCAGATAAAACTAGCTGACGCAAGTCCGAAGCTCTGCCACATTGTTGAGAGACGTTTATGTAACGCACCGCGAGGAAGCAGCTTGGAACAGCGCGCAAAAGAAAAAACGCGTGAACAAAGGAGCCAAGCATTAAACATTTCACCAGAGTAAAGAAGTGAATGCGACCTTCACAAAGAACTGTACTCCGTGAAACTACCATGAACGCCCACTACAAAGGCTTGTTGTGCCCTTGCAGTGATTTCAGCGTGACTTCTGGCCCAAATTGTTAGAGTTCCACCAAACGGAGTTGCAGCAAAAACCTATTGCACAGCGGATTCACTGCAGCCTACATTTCGTGCGGTTATGTCTGGCCAAGCGATTCCCGCCAGAGAGAGATACTGAGCAATGAGCGATGGGTGCAGAAGTTTGTTTACGCCGTGCATTCATACTGCTCTATTCAGTTTTGTCCGCGCTGCGGCCAAGACGTTACTTCGGGCCCATCTTCCTATAGAGGGAAGAACGCGGCCTGTGCCATGACCTTAGTGGCAATAGCAACAATTTCCTGGTTTTCATTCCAGGCTTCATATTCTATAACACGTATTTCTCACATGGATCAATCGCTCTGCTCTCCAATGGTTCAAATATTTACAAAGTGAAAACTGCTCAAGGCGCCACAGTTTATTATTCTATAGCCTGTTTGAGCTATTTCAGCCGACTGTCTTCGAGCGGAATGAACCAAACGGGATTATGCAGTGCCATTACTCGATCCCGACTTGACCGCGCCCACAGTCGAGATGTCAATAAAATACCCATCGGTCGCAAACAGTGTACGATTACGAGGTTTAAAGCCCCAAATCGGCTCAAGCTCGGGGGACGCCGTAGTGGAGGGTTCCACATAACTTCGACTACCTGGGGTTCTTTAAATTGCTCTGACATCGCAAATTAAGTGGGCTTCTAGCATTTCGTCTCGATCGATATGCGACCGTCGCGGCTCCGCCCGAACCCGCATCTTCCGAGTCAGCAGCCAAACAGCACAAGCACTGAGAACCAACGCACGTTCCCATTGGAGCGCCGGAGCCGGAAGACGAGGGATTGGCTAAGTAATCGGCGGTTGGTCCGGTTTTCCTTTTCCCCCTGTGCCTTTACACCCTTTTCTTTGTGTGGATAACGCACGTGGTGAGTTTCTAAATCTCAGGTAATGTCTACGCAGTCTCCCGGCCAGGGCAGCTCTCCCTGATCGACTTCCCTACCGCCTCCTGAGATGCCTCTGGAAGCTTTCAACGCTCCGGTTTCCGCAGCATTCCTGTGGCGCTAGTGCCAAAGGATGGTGGTGCTATCAAAATTAACAATCCAGGGCCTGTTCGAGCTGCTCTCCAGGCGGCCATTTCATTCTATGAGGCAATCACTGAGGTAAGGCAGTTTGGACTTGGCGGGATTATGTGCCGTTCGCCAGACCTGTCGTGCGTAAAGGATCTTCTAAACTGCTCTTCTTTTGGTTCTCTTTTAGTAAACAGCTTCATTCCGTCTCATCTGGACTGCACAAAAGGTGTGGTTCGCGGTGTGAACTCTTGCTTGTCTCCAGTTGAGACCCTCGACCATCTCTCTGCAGCGGGTGTTGTTGCGGTGTATCGCTGTAGCCGAGAGGTGAACAATGAGCGGGTGCCAATGGGCACTGTTATTGCCACTTTTGCGGGTATTGCCTGCCCCTCAGAAAAAAAAAAGCATGGCCCCTAATCTTCCGTGTAGATCCCTTTCCAGCTAAGTCACTGCAGTGCAGCAATTGCTGGCGATATGGCCATAGTGCTCATGGCTGCAAGTCCACCTTGCGCTGTTGCAAATGCGTCAATGACCATCCATCAAATTTATGCTCTGATCAAAAGAAGAAGTATTGCCTTTGTGGTGGATCTCACTCTGCAAATTCCATGGATTGTCCTTCTCGGGATCATAAATTGCAAATTCTAGATATAACCGACCGCAAACGCTGTTCGTGGCGCGAGGCAATATCATAAATTAAAGAGAGCTCACGGCTATGCAAATGTGTCAGCCCGTTCGGGAGTGACACTAGATTCGTCTGTCTCTCAAGCAATAGTGACTTCTGTGGAAGCCTCTATGGCTAAGAAGGTTGACAGGATAGCGTCCACTGTCACAGAGTGCATATCTAATGCTCTGGCAACGCAGATTACCCAGGCCATGCAAAACTGGAATGACTTCTGCGATGTCAGACATGCCTTCGGTAATGACCGAACATTCCTTGCCTGAGCAGTCCCAGCCACAGGAACAAGTTACTGCTGTTTCTCCACTTCCTCGATCCACTAATTCCGATAATGCTCAACTTATTCATGATGCAAAGATGGCGGATTCGGATACACGAACCCTCAAACGCAGTGGATCCCCCGTGTCTAACCCTTCTTCTCCACATCCTCAGCCGAAATCAAAGAAGCAACAGATTGGCTCTAATATAAAAGAAGCTATTTTAGGTCAGGCAGTTGCTGCGGCCCGGATTTTTCAACCATAGGGGTATTAAGAGTTCTCCAGTGGAACAGTCGGTTACTTGTTTCAGCTTCAACATACTTACTGTACCTTATATCTCAACACAATCCAGACATAATTATTTTACAAGAAACTTGGCTGACATCTGAAAAACATTTTTATTTGCAAAATTATTTTTCATTTCGAAAAGATCGACAGTCAAGAGGAGGAGGCTGACTCCTACTAGTTTCTTCTAAATTTTTTCACAGGGCTAAGATTACTTTTCAGTCCTGTACTATAGATTGTGAGTTATTGGCTTTACACTTTGATATTCCAGGGTGCTATCCCTTTTCATTCGTAAATGTTTATTTTCCTTGTGGTGTGTAGAATACCAGGCTGCTAGATCTACAGCTCCTTAATTGTCAGAAGTCAGTTCTCTTGGCCGGCGACTTTAATTATCATCATGTGTCGTGGGGCTTTAAGACAGAATTCTACGGTAAGCGCCTTTGAGATTGGGTTACTGATAACAACCTTTCGTGTATGAATTCGGGCTCGGCCACATTTCTCTGCGCACAAATTAGATCTGGGTTAGATTTAACTTTCACCAGCCCTTGTGTTCCTGTACTCAATTTGTCACCTGTGGATTGTGGAACATCTAGCGATCACATACCTATCGTTTTTTATGTTAATTGCCGCTTAACTCCGGCGTGCTCTCAGTTGAGGTCATATATATATTATGACCAGTTTCAGTCCGCTTAGCGCTTCACTCTTGCTTCAGAGGTTAATTATGCTGAAGAGCATACAGCAAAAGACATATGCTTGGCTTTGAGGAATGCCGACAGAAGTCCGAATATTTGGTACGTACATCAAGAGGGAACTCTTCAGCGAGATGGTGGAATGCAGATTGCTCGCGGGATGACACTTAGAAAGGCTGCATGGAAGAAGCTCCTACACAATCAGTGCCCCATAAACTGGTACGATTATAAGTTCATTGAGGTTGTTTTTAACACACAAGCTCACAAGCCAAAGAAAATTATGAATCCGAGAATTTTCATTTCCTAACAAAATCAGGAAAGCGTCGCACACTTTTCGAATTCTTAAGACCGCGGAAAAAGATTCCAGTTTCAGAAAATTCACCCTCATTTGTTTTGACTCCGCAAGAAGCAATAGAAAAGTTGAGACAATTGCCAAAGGATTAGAGCAGCGTTTCTCTTCTGTACATCCTTTGCGCTCTGCGTATGCGGCGTCAGTGGAGCAGATTAAGCATGTCCCCCCTATTTATGCTTTCCGAGCTTCCCCCAATAGTTCTTAGGTTACCAAATGCTGCTCCTGGCCCTGATAGGGTAATATAAAAATCTTAAGGATCCTCTTTGAGGAGTCCCCTACATCCTTATTGCAACTGATTAATTTTTCAATCAAACATGCATGGATTCCTCCTGAGTGGAAAATCGCAAAGTGATCCCTTTACCTAAAAACAAAGGTGGTGGCTATTCTCTGGACAATATTAGACTCATTTCATTGACATCAAACCTGGTTAAGTCAATTCTGTTAACCCTCATTTGAGGGTCGTGACAGGGAGGG
Organism: Amblyomma americanum; assembly: GCF_052857255.1. Lineage (NCBI taxonomy): Eukaryota > Metazoa > Arthropoda > Arachnida > Ixodida > Ixodidae > Amblyomma > Amblyomma americanum. The sequence goes on from NC_135499.1 coordinate 121,179,911, forward strand.
AATGCACACAGTTCCATCATAACACTGAGGAATACGAAAATCTCAAATATGAAGCATTAATACAACGAACATTTAGAGTATAAATATCGCAAGCACAAAATATTATATTGTGAGGTTGGAGGTAATCACACCGACAGCATAAAAATGCTCAGATAATGAAATAAGGCACTACCAAAAATGCTGCTTAGCTCTGAATAAAATATTGATCAAGGCTTGCTTGAAAGACTGTCACACTGGTATTAAGTGCAACATGCGAAAGCAGTTCATTCCACATCTGTATTAGTAGTATTTGTTACATCACTGTCCAGTCGGGCGCTATGTTTAGCCGGAGGATACAAGTACGTGTTCCTATTTATCGTTAGTTCCCCATGCACAACTTCCTATATTAATTTCGATTTTTTATTTTTTGTCTCCTCCTTACCAGCAGCTCAATGTTATAGGACAGCAACATTTTGTTAACTCAATATAGGCTGAGTTCCTACGCCTGTCACCGATGAAACGAGTGCTGTAGAGATACAAGTATGAGAAGGGTCGCTAGCTTCGAGTACCACTCAACCAACGTGTGTTAAGCCGTCGTGAGCGGCTTCACATTCACCAGCCGTGAGCAAGATTTAATGTCTTCTGCGCTCTTTCGAAGGGTGGCGTCGCTTTTAGCACCCAGGGTGACACACTGCGCTTCATGATAGTCACTTTGTTGGCGTCTTCTGTTCATCGATACTGCAACAAATAACTGTGCGATCATCAAGAAAATCTGCTTTTGTAGGTTTGTAGTGCTTAACCGGTTTTTGCAGAATCCCCGGAGAGAGAGACGACATAGAATGTTGTAACAGGTCAGGGTGTTTTGCGGGGTTGTAATAGGGTTGTAATGGGGGCAGGGGGCAATACGCGACCTCTCTTATTTTCAGATCGACTGGGCTGATGTTCATGACAACTGGGACTTCCAGAAACTCCAAATGGCCCCAAAATATTGAAAGTAAGCACACACCACAAAATAAATAAAGATGGATTATTGGGTGGAATAAGGGTGATTGCCAGCTCAGAATTATATAATTCCATAAAATAATCTAATGGAAGGTATTTGAAAATTCTATAAATTGATGACTCATGAATACTTTTATATGGGCAATAAAGCCGATTCCAACCAGAGTTCTTGTGGCTCGATTCATCGCGCTCATAACCACTGAAACATGGCAGACAGAGAGAATTTCTAAAGCTGAGGGTTCTTTGATTTGCCTAATAAAGAACCCTTTGACACCGATGAAAGATTATTCTCGCTAAGAAAGTGTTCACACTTCTCCTAGCCGAGGTAATTATCTTCCTGTCTAAGCTTGAACAGTCATGGCTAATGTACCTGGGGTCCCGATTAATCTTGTAATCGACGTCTGTTATCCTCCACCCTCTTAGGATCTGCCTAATTACATAAATAAATTACTGTTGCTTTGAAAACTTTAAGACACAAAAAAATTCTAACCGCCTCACATGGCACAAATACAGCCATGTTAACCTTTTTCTCTTACTCTAAAAGGAGGAACGATGTTACTCCCCAACTTGTTTACTTGAGATGTTAACTTCTAAGGTGGCTAAATTAAGCAAGGTGGAAAAGCCACCACCCACACGTACAATAACTATATGAATGTAGTTCTGTAATCCCTTCTGTGCACCAGCTAGATTGCTGGCTCTATGGGTACCCAGCATAAGGAACAGCTGCATTATTTTCTGAAAAAAAAACTAAAACCAAATGGCGAGAGTTCATGGAAATCATGCGCAAACAACGCAGTATTGAGCAAACACTCTCCAAAATGAGCGCTTATTGAATTTGTCTCGTGAAAGCGGAAAAACAGATTGATGCATTTTCCCAGAGTAATAACTCCATTTCATGCAAAATTGTGCTTAATAGTTGTGCCGAACGTTTAGCAACGCATATAGGACTTTAAAGATTATCCAGTGGGCAAAAAAAAAGTGCCATGCCTGCGTTGCACAATTTCAACAAACTTATAAAATGCGGAAATGTGGAGCGTTTTTGAGAGGAATAAAGAAGGATAAAAAAAGCAAAGGTCAGGCTTAAAATATCACCAACCCTGTGTACGCCCAAGTTGCGAACGGTGCATTTGATAGAGGCTGTCTGCCCAAGTGGGACTGTTACATTTCCAGGGGGATCAACGAATGATGGTTCCGGATACTCGAGCTCTCTTCTCGTGGTCGGTGCAAGAGTGGTCGGGCTAGGCGCTGCAAACAAAAAGCAAGGTAAAATTAAGTACTGACTGTTTAGCTGCAGAGTGAACAATTTAAAAAAGTGGAATACAATTTTAATGTAGCTAAGGTGAGCGGCAATGCTTGTTGACCATTAATATTTCCTACAGTATGGAAACACAAGGAAACATAAGAGCCTCTTCAACAAGCGACCAAATTCTGAGTGAACTAGTGGGTAATTTCGTCATGTGCCGGTTTGCAAGCAATAGCCCGGCGCCCTACTCGTAGGTTATAAAGCGATGGGGCAATGTTTTAACCTATGCTAAAAATCCGAATACTCAACAGATGTCCACAGCATCAACATCTCTGTTAGGAGACGGCGCAAAATCAATCGGCAGTTTCGATAACATGATCTTCTTACACATGTTCCTGAAGAAGCCGGACAGCTGCTTGGTAAAGACCTTCAGAATGTTCGAATCGTCGAAATCCTGTTCGTGGCCTACGTCTGCAACGCTGTGGATGTTTAAGTATTCTCCGAAGTTGATGCCATGCGGAACCGCAACAATGTTGGGAATTAGGCTTTTCGCGAAGCTTGAAGGCAGCGGATGTGACCTTATAACAAAGATCGGGGTTGAATACTTTGGGGCACAAAACTTCCCGAAGCCTCCATGATTAAATGAATTCATAATTTTGTTATTTTTTGCAAGCTATGGCCACGTTTACTCCGCCGTAAAAAGTGAAACCGACGCCCCCGCGTGTGAGTGCTTCGTGAATGGCCCTTCCGTGGTGCGCATTTAGGAAAAAAAATTACGTTAACTGCGCAATGGACAGAAATCTTACTTATAGAATTCCGTCGTCAGTGACTTGAGTGCAAGCCTACCTGTGATTTGTCACCTTTCTTTCCTATGAAGTGCTAAAAAAGGTGGATGCGATAGTAAATTTCACTTACTGGGGTCAAAATTTTAAATATGGCAAGCCTTATTGCTGCATTTTCCTAATTATAGAATTGTTCAGAAAATCGCTAATTTGCAAGCAAAATTCTTGTCTGACAAATTCCTCATCAATGTAATTCAAGGCTGCAGTACAAAAGTAAACTGATGATTTACAACCTGGCAGCAACGCCGTCTCATCGCTGCCTTCAGAGAAAGTCCTGTATTATCCAGAATACACTGCACCTACTAAACATGTTTGAATGCTACAGTTTTATGTTTATATTTTGTTTACGGGGGTTTAACGTCCTAAAGCGGTTCAGGCTATGAGGGATGGCGTAGTAAACGGCTCCTGAAATTTCGACCGCCTGGGGTTATTTAACGTGCACTGGCATCGCACAGTACACGGGCTTCTAGAATTTCGCCTCCACCAAATTCGACCGCCCTGGCCGGGATGCAACCCGCGTCTATGGGTCAGCAGCCGAGCGCCATAACCACTGAGTCACCGCAGTGGCGAAAAAAATCTAACTCGTGCGCAATTTCTACAGCAATGGCGAATTCCGTGTTACTTTTTTCTCAAAATCACTTATTGTAGCGATAGGTACATTACAGTAGCATTTCGAGCCTTCGGCGTGGCGGCGCTGTGGCGGTGACGGCGCTGCCACCTTGTGGCGGCGCCGCCACCATGTGGCTGCGCCACCACCTGTGGCTGCACCCTCACGCTGTCACGTGGTTGGTCATGTGGTGCGGACCAGCTGCCGGCGCCATGGCTGATCACGTGGTTCGTCACGTGGTTGGTCACGGAACCAGCCACGTGGTGCGGAGCAGCTGCTGCTGCAGGCGGCGCGGCGCGGCAGCGAAACCGAGCTGCCACAGCTGTGCGCATGCGCCGTGTTAAGAGGGACGAAGAAGAAGGAACGCCCAGCGAAACGGAGCGGCGAAAGACTGACTTTGCAATTCAACTGAGCAAGCTCCACTCGGCCAGGTGTTGCTATCGCATCACTCCAGGTTTAAACAGAGCTAAACCACCGCCAATTTCTGTTGCCTGTTTTACCCGACACGATTGTGTGGGCGAATGGAGAGTTTAACGGCATGTGTTGGCAAAAACGTCTGCAATGGGTTAACAAAATCTATGGTTTCTGCAAACTGCAAGGCTGCAGAAAAAGTGTGATCATAGTGGCCATTCTGTTACTTAGCTCTAGAATTACACTTTATGCAGGAGCAGTGCACATTAGTTTATGCTGCACTGCAATCGATCCACTACGCTATCGATTCCAGCGTCCACTCCTAATAATTTACAAGCGTTGTGGTCTCCTCTTTACCTGCGCCACAGAAGTCTCATCACAACTTTTTCTGTCCATATGAGACGTGGGTCATACTGCCACAAAACCGAATTGCTATTCCAGTGAAAATTCGCGAGGAAATAAGCGTTATTAACAGCCTGCGCACAGCTCATACACCTTCATGGTGCCGCTACGTTGCTTAGTGCAGAAAAAGCGTAAAAAGACCTCACATTTTAACGCCGATCTTAGAAACAATTTTCTGCGTCCATTCCGCGAGCCTGGCTTGGAATAATTCTGTGTAGCTTATCACAAAAAGTTGAAAATATAAGCTCTAGGCATTGATTGCACATTACATCCCAGCAGTAGCCTAAGCTGGCGAAAAACAAACTGAATGCACACGCTGCTGCGTTGCTGTAGCTGAATTCCTTCAAGCGTTGGCAACTAACAAGATTACCAGATCCCATGCGTACGAATTTCCATTCCAATCGCCATGTACCTAATGTCCATATCATTTCGTGCAAGCGTTATGCATAAGAGCGAGCTTTCGAATGGAACACTATGGAAATAAAATTTTTGGTATGGCATTGAAATTTTCTGATGTTCACATGTTCCATATTTTTGTTTAAAATCACGCTCATGTTACACGGTGGTTTTTCAACGGCTGGTCTCTTGACCTTCAGTTGCACTGTACAGTTAGCGTGCCACTAAGAAGCGCTAACTGCTCTTGAGGTCTCAATGGCAGGTCACTTTGGCTGAGGTCGGGGGCTCCGACAAGTGACAAGGTGATGTTCCGCGGACCCGCCCCATTGGTCGCGTCGGTGGCATTTTCAACTGCCATATGTTCCCAGATCAGGCGGCTTCAGTAAAACAATGGCTAAGAGGCGCGGTCAGATCTGCCTGTTCTCGATTTTTTATTTTTGGCTCAGTATGGTGTTTCGCTGCGATGCGCTCAAAGCACAAATCTTGAGAGAAATTTATTGTTTAATGGAATAAGTATGCAAATAATATTTAGCTAAAAATTTCGCAAAACAGCATTTCTTAATTCATGAATTTCCAGCACCTGGCGGGATCCCGTGAACCAGATGGTGACAGAAATTTCTCGAAACGTTCTGTGCAATTGTACCGGACTGTCATTCAGTTGGACGTCATTTGAAAGCGGCCGTTCAACTGAATGGCAGCTGAAGGATTCAAACTGTCAATGTAGCAAGAGTATTGTTCTCTTTCTTCTAAAAGCCTGGAAATAAGTAAAAGAATTCAGGAGCAAGTAGCACAGCGTGAAAAGGAACAAGCTTTCGAATAGTAGGTTAATTGTGCAGGCAAACACCGCTCACCTAAAGCAATACGCCATCCGCAATGGTGGCGCAACGAGTGCGCGTTTTAAAAAGGTCGCTTTTGGCAGCCCTTCCCGAGAGGGCGTTGACATGGCGGACCCGAGCTGGCGCATCCGCTGTTGTTATCAGCAGCCGGGTCAGAATCGTATCTACTTGCGTTTTTCGAAACGTTCACTGACTACGTCAAAGATAACGCCCCAAGTCTCTCGTGACAGGAAGCCCTCTGTGGACCCTTCTCACACTCCGGAGCATATTAACTTAGAAAGAGTGCGCAAATAGGGTCTTGTGACGATTAAAAGCTAATTCACTCAGAACACGGTGAATAAATAAATACACCAGCGTGCACGCGCGATCGTCAATAATGGTCATTCGGTCCTGTCTTCGTTTAAGAATTAAACCTATTTTCAAACCATTCTAGATCTTCAAAGCTTAATGCACAAAACGCCAATCACATTCTGTGCGTGCATACACATACACACACAAGCTGTCAGCAGCACGGGAAATGAGCAAATGATGAGAGTATATGCAACTAAGAATAAAGGCTGTATTCTCAAACCAAGGGCAGCTTTCAGTATGGATAGCAAGGAAAAGCGGGTACGGAGTCTTCTACCTACGAATTTCATGTGTGGTGCTTTACTTGTGTCCAACGACCTCTCACCTGCGTTCTTTCTCAGGCATTCATTTCAGCTCAACCTTGCAATAATATAGCAGCGCCAAATGCACCCATTGTGACTGGCCTGATGCCTATATCAAGTCGCATACGTACACACCCGCTCACGAATATTGGTGCTGACTGGGCCAGACGGGGGGTAATCATCTGAAAAATTGGGCACGTTGATGCTCCATTATATTTTTCTATGCCATCCTTCTCAACCTAATTTCTGTTTTTTGTTTAGACAGTAACAACAGGGAATTATGCAGTTTCGTCAGCTTAGAAAACACATAACACATGACTGATGTGATTCCACCAAAGTACTCCATGATCTCGTTTTCCTCAAGATAAAGTTGGTCGAAAGTATATCTTTTTTTGCAGCCTTCACAATCAGCGCGGCATGACCTCGGGGAGAACGACCTCGAGTGTTGAGCATGTCTGCAGCTCCGCAATCTCAGCCTCGACAAGTGGAAGCAACGATTCGCAGACGCAGCGTAGTCAGATGACACATGGCCTAGAAAATACCTTCCTTATCACGGTGTCGTCTAAACGTCGGAAAAGACACTGAGCATGAAGCCCGTCCCCCAGTGCCGCTATGTTACTGCGTTTAGCCTGGACAAGTCCTTGCTAGATGTTCTATTTGCACAAGAAAACAATTTTGTAGCACATATTCGTACCCGACTGGGTGCAGTAAAGAATAAACACTGAAGTGCATGCCTTGATTTAACTCTCAGCACAAGAAAAGAGAAAGGAAGACTTAGAAATCGAAAATAACTGACAAAAACTACATTTAGCAACCGGACGTTCGCTATGAATGGGAAAAAGGAAAGCACACGTACAGAGCATAATAAACCAAACAGAGAAATAACTTTTCCTTTTTTCAGCGAAAAAAATGTGCGCAGTGTAAATCAAAGGTAATCGCACGTTTCTTGCGTTGTGTGTTTAGGTGTATGGCAACCCGATTATAATAAAGCGATCTCAGGCATCGCCTGTACAGTCCCAGGGTAACGAGCACCAAACGAACCTGTCTTATTGCTGCGATGGGTACTGTAGGTGACTGGGTAGCAAGAAGAAGGTGCTTTAAGGTAGAAAACGAAACTGTAAGAAGTAATTTTGACTCCTTATTACACGGTTTAAAAAACAAAAAAATGACTCTAAAAACACGACGCTAAAAGGGAGACAAAACACGCTCATGAAATGACAAGCGAAGGAATTTCTGCGCTGACAACGCAAGCATTTCCTAAATAACGTGGTCAGATTTGGAAAAATGTATACCAATTAGTGATAAGGATCGAGAAATGAACAAGCAGCAAACAAGGCAGGAACCTTCGTAAACGCTACTATCGCTACAGCAAGGGAGCGCTTTTGTTTAGGTGCCGAGACACCTCAGGGAACTCGCTTCCTTGTTAAATTGCGACACGCAAGCTTTGTTCCTGCATAATAGTTTGTTAAAATTCATAACCGGTCATATTAAAATGCACTGACGTAATTCACCTTGAGCCTGACACCTTGTAAATGTAAATACGCGAAGTACTTACTGAATGACCAGCATCAGGACTCGTTGGTGCAAATTGAAATTAATATTGGGAAGGGAAATGAACGCGTCAACTGTAGTGAGATTCATGGTGAAACAGCTCGGGAATGTGTAACACACGAAGGAAAGACACAAAACACAGCCGCTTACTCGCAACTCATTGTTTATTCAAAGAAACAGTCCTCATCACTTTTTCTTTCCAGGAAAAAAACACAATAAACACCAAAGGTAAAAAATAAGGAAAAACAGAACTGATGAGGACTGGTTCTCAGAATAAACAATTAGTTGCGAGTCAGCCCTTGAGTGGTGTGCCTTTTCTTTGTGTGCTCTGTTTTCGCGCGCTGTTTCACCATGAATAATTAGAAACTTCCCAAATCGCGGCTTTAATTAACTATAGTGAAAAGCAGGAACTCTATTCTTTTTTTTTTCTTCAAGCAGTGGCACATCGATTGTTTGTCAGATCTTTGTGGTTCGTTCCTTTGCTGCAGTTCTTTTGGATCAAACGGTGGGCAAAGAACGCTCTTTGAGCATTGCTTCCTGCCGTATCACACAACGACGAGAGAAACCCTGAAAACTTCGCCATTCTTCACCGTGTCTCATCAATATTAACAACATCTAGGTTTACCGAATACGGCTTACTTTATTTTAGCTTCAAGAGGTAACGTCTTCTTCAGCAATGACGTGGATAGCAGCGCTTAGGTCGCCATGCCGCCGATTAAGTAAGACACAGGAAAATATTCTAGTTTGCTCGTGAGACATGCATTGATGTTATAGTAAACAATGCTCTTTCAAAAATAACCATTAATTTCCTACAAACCCCGGCCCTCTATTCGTGGATCGCTTGCGCTTGCTAGCATGATAGTGGACAAGTTAGACCCACGTCATACAGCGCTGGTTCATTGCATCGCAGCAAGAGAAGGGATCGGTGCATCATTTCCTATAACCATGATGGCAGTACAAAGAGTGCCCTTCCATGCAACATCCAGAATCATATTCAGCACCAGAGTTCTAGGTTACTTCGAGCTTATATAACATGCTCATGCAGCCCCCTAGATAAGGCTGTAGAACGCAGACCCCAGCATAGGCTTCGAGAAGAAAAATAGCTACTGTTTCAAAATTTCACTACTTACAATTTACGCGCAATATTATTCGCTTGGACACCGAAGGAGGCACTCCATTGCTGGCAATGCAAAGATAAGCACCAGCATGGCCTTCGTGGAGACTTGTGATGTTAAGCCACTCTCCTTGTACTTGCTTGGAACCTTGATAGAGGTTAGAAAAAGGAAAAAAGGACAATCACATCTCATTATAGCCTCCTTGCGAAACCCCACTAACGAAAAAAATCAATAACTGCTTCAAGCTATCATACCCAGCATTTTTGGAAACAGCATTTTTCAGCGGGAATTCATGCTAGCAGTTTTTTCATATAATGGAAGATTTTGCTATAACAATAAATATATCCGCAGATCACCTACGGTAGTATTGCGTTTTTTTCTTAACGTTCCTTCTGTCATCAAAAACGTTCCCGATTCGTTTTCTATGCCACTCTTAACTGTTCGATGTGATCGATGGAAACACTTGAAAAGAAAGTCTTCCCTGCATATAAGAAGAACAAACCATTACATTCAATATTTTCGTAACAGTATGTCACAATTATCCAATTGTCAAAGTTTCTGTCCCAAAACGTTGGGCATGAGTGGCTGTGACGTACCAAATATTGTTTGCGCTGTGCCCTTTGAGCTGCTACACCTAACTGGAAATTGACGGCTTCCTTAGAAGCTGGACCTCCTTTCTTTGCCAACAATTTCTCGTCGTCACCGCACCGTGCATAACCTTCCTGTTAAATGAATGGTGAAGGCAGCTATAGCTTTGTCTCAACTTGACTCTGCTATCAAATTCAACCCGTGAAGTGTCGCAGGCGTAGCCACTGTTACGACAGCGAGAGGAGTAGTTAGTGTGTCGTGTAAATGACATGGCATAAAAAGAATAATGTCGAATGTCGAAAGAGGCCGATACCTCGCAGTCGAAAGTCACACTTAAACAGCTGTCAAGTAAGCTGACGGTAATAATATTTAACTTTTCTTTGTTGTTAAATAAAGTGAACAGAGCTTCAATATCATAAATGTATGTTATTAGTTGGTGCGGCAAAGACATTTGTCAAAACAGTTAAGATGTGGTGCGCCGCAATCGAAGAACTTTGCGTTTACCATCAGGCACAAGATAAAAGCCCCGCCAGCTGAGTAACGTAAAACGTTGACATTTGTGTAATGCAGTGTGAAACGCCGCGCACAAAAAGATGTAACATTAATAAAGGAAGAGCTCACTAAGTGTGCGGTTCATCCGGTTCCTTACTACTGTTCCGCCTTTCTGCGCGTGATGACCCGCAAAATACGCAAATAATTTATACAAAATAGTCAAGGTGCAAAAAGAAGCGCTTGTTTCCGCTCTACGAGCGCCAAATCAAAAACACGAAGGAAACTTTGCCGACCTTTTTTTCCCCCAAGAAAATGGATTATAAGCAGTTTTAACGCCAAGTTGCGGCTCCTACCCAGAAACTCGTCCTAGGAAAATTTTGACGTAAATTTTTCAATGCAGAACGTGCTTCGAAGCAGGTACACTATCTTTGCATTTCGCTTCAGTCTAAATGCGGCCACCGGTGCCAGGACTGTCAAGCCACCGTGGGCTCAGCAGCCGAGTGCCACAACCACAAAGCCACCTTCAAGGGCTTCAGGTAATGAGGGTGCCGTTAGTCGCAAATTTTAAAAGTACCCGTTACTTGTGAAAGCTTTGAAAACGGTTCTGACACTGTTTCTCGAGTAGACAAAAATACAGCAGACAAAAAGGATCTGCAGGATGTATAGGAAAGAAGCCAATCACACTTTATTCAAAGCCTTCTAGCCCGTTGTCATCGTCCGATTTTCGGATAGTTTTTAGCTTAGGTAATACGAAAATAAAGTGAGAGACGACACTTCTAAAAGTATATTCCCTACTCGGTCACTCTTTTCTCTTCAAAACAAATATTGTAAGTTAACTGAAAGATAATTAAACGCTGGTTAATGAGCCCCAGTCTTATAGCATACCGATGACAGCGACACCTCGACGTTAGAGCAGTTAACCGACCATTTCGCTCTTTACATTCTGCATTAACCGACAAAAGCATTGCGTGAAACGTAAGAAAATGGCCCTCAAACTTACGATTGTTGCTCTTAATCAAGATATCTTCGCCATCTTCTCGACGCCAAGTAATTGTCGGCTCAGGAATTGCGCGTGCTACGCATCTCAATGCGACACTTGTCCCATAATCAGTTCTAGTGTCAGAACTAGTGAGCGTTTGGTCAATTTCTGGAGGACCTGCAAAAGGCAAGGTAAATATATGCAGAGTAAAACACAGTGATTATTGATATATATTATTTTAACCACAACATTTTGATGGCATTTTGGAGACCAGAATGCCGGGTGATCAATGTTAGAATGTGGGCTCTGATTGTAGAGGAGATAATTAACAGCAAGCTACGTAACATTCAATGCGAAAACTCAGTATGGATGCCCGTAATTATAGAAGTAAAATGAACGAATTAATCACTTGCATGTATAGACGCGTTGTGACCATGTTCTGTCGTATTGCTTTCTTTATTGTTCTCCTGTGATTTGGCGCAAAAAAAAAAAGAATAAATGGCGAATAGCGAATGGTCCGAATATACGGAGCTAGAACCCGATGTCATATAACTAAATAATGTATAAGATGGTTTTGGGATCTTAACATATCGAGAAATCAAATAAAAAGTAACATAAGCCACAATACGCGGTTTCACTAACACCGAAAAAAGGAACTGAGAATTAAGCCATCACCAATCAAATCATGAGGAGAAAATGTGCAGAACACAACTTCGACTACAAGATCATGGCGTTATTAAACAGATATTAAATTTTAGTGTGTACTCTGATGTTTTCATGAAATCTCTCAAGTATTGCATGTATCCTATGTGCCGTGCATGTTTTTCACTCGACGTGAATCGGAATAAAATAAGCCTGAGATACATTTCATGAACGTCTGCATGCTCTGCGCACATGCTTCCGCAGCTTCCTTCCTCTGAAATATGATTTTTGCAAAATTGTTTTGCAGGAACTTCTAACAAAAAGCTCATCTCACATTTCGGCACTTTGCCCCTCTTGTTTATCGCAAATGAAGGAACGAATCACAATCATTCAGTTTTCCGCAACCGAACAGGAATGAAGGAAAGGAAACAGTTGTAACAGATTCGTCTCAATAAGAAACGTTAGCATTGTAGCACGGTTCCAAGTCGGAATCACAGCCTTTCTAGAGCAGTCGCCCAACGAACTAAGCTGTCCAGTACAGGTAACCATTGTTAGCGTAATGTTCAACTGATCAATAACTCGAAGGGGCGAAGAGGCTGCACCATTGTGCTCAGAGGATGCTGTAAGCTGAAAGAGAATTAAATCAAAGCAGTAATCAATCATTGGCATCCATCTGATTGTACTATTACTGCTTCAGCTTCCACAGCTACACAGCTACTCAGAAGTGGCTTTATATTTCCTGCGAAAGGAGTGCGTTTGCATCGCCCCTTCCCCACTCTACCACCAATCTGAGGTCTCTTGAAGTGAAGCCAGACCTTCCTGTCCACTCGTCGCCACTCTCGACCCAAGTCCATCAACCGCACCATCCACAAAATTTGTTTTTGTGATGTATCATCGTTCGTAACAGTAACAGCTTAAAAATTGGCTGTGGTTTAGCTCTGGTTAACCCTAGTTGAATTGCGAAAGCTTCGTTTCCTCGCCGTAAGGAAACGAAGCGTAAATGGCGTAAGGAAGACAGCAAAGAAACTGCTACTTATATAGACGTCGGTAAGTTTGGAAATATTTTGTTGCACTTTTTGTCATCAGAACACAATTCCGACGCTCTCGAGAACTCAAACCGGTCTCTTCCACAGTTGAAGGGTCACTCCGGGACGTGACATGCCTTTTTCTAGCCGTATCTTCGTTACGACGCTTCTCGAGTCGTGCGGCGCGTTCTTCTGCCGTCTCTTGAGCGCCTTGTCTCTTCCTCGCTTCGTTCTTTCGTTGTAGCGTCTCTTTCGCGATCTCCATAACGATTAGAATCCACTGAGGTGATTCGTATATATATATATATATATATAAAGGAAGCCAACAGTCACCGAAACCAAGGTGCATAGGTGCATAGGGGAATGTTTGTAATTTTTTTTAATTTGTAGTGCCAATAAATCGGTTTTAAAGAACTCGCGCTGGTGAACACTCTCAAGGTTCGCTTACACCCAGTAAACATAAATACCCACGAAAGCAGCAGATTGGACAGCCGTCGCCGTAGCTCAGTTGGTAAAAGCACCGGATGCGATATTCGGAGGTCGTAGGTTCGGTTCCCACCGGCGGCATGGTTGTTTTTTCTGCTGCTTTATAAGTAATTTTCTTTAAAACCGATTGATTGGCACTACAAATTAACAAAAAAAATTACATTCTTCTAAGCACCTTGGTTTCGGTGACTGTTGGCTTGCTTAATATGTTTGTCAAACGAGCCCCTCATTTCCTTTACCTTGTCTGCTAATATATATATATATATATATATATATATATATATATATATATATATATATATATATATATATATATATATATATATATATATATACACGGCAGTGAGAGGAGGTGTCGCCTCGCGGGGTATATATATATATATATACCCCGCGAGGCGACACCTCCTCTCCCTCTAATCCAGCGGAGAACATCTGGTAAAGCGAGCGGCGACAGCGGCGCCACCTGTTGGATCGCAGCTTCGGTGTTGCTAAGAAACGGCGGCTCAAGGTCGTTCGTCGGCCACGGCATACGGCATACGGCTGAAGTGCGCGACGAGCCGAAATGGCTCGCTGGCTGGAGTAGCGTTGCTTTCGCAACAAAAGTATCCATCTAGGGTAAATCCAACTGCTGTCGCAGACTTGTCGCCTTAGATGGCTGCTAGCCCCACAGTTCTTTGCTCCGAGCTTACGGTAGGGCGGATGCGAATTAGTAATTATGCCCTCCACTTAAATCGGTTCATAACTGGAGATTCAACTGGACATTTGACTGTACAGCTGGTGTATTTCATGTATCTTGTAGTCATCCAAGAGGCACTTTAATTTATGAACAAGTCCCCGGATTCTTTGATTTTGGACATGTTTATCATTAACAACATTCGAGGTCAGTATGAACGCAAGCACTGATGTCGATCCTCAGTGCCGCCGGGTACCCACCGGTGATACAATGGGTACAAGCTTTCCCCTGCCTGGAGCTCGGCTTCTTTAGGGTGAAACATTTGTGAAATGGGTCTTTGACCACATCTTGTGAAATGAAAAACTACCTTTTGCCATGGCGCTCTTTGGCCAAAGCTGTCCTTGCGCCATAAAAATTCAACTTCATCATCATCATCGTCATCAGCAAACAGTGGTGGTGCCCTCACGGCAAACTTAAATTACCGCGGGGAAGTTACCCGAGCACGTGCGTACTGTAAATGCTTGCTGCCAACGATACGCGTCTTTAAACGGGAATCTTGGAAGCAGATCCGGAAATTACATACCGACCACATGCAAGAACATTTCTTGAATTTTCATGGGGCTGGTATTTATCTGACAGACGTAGCGCCCAGCATCGCTGTACTTGACATCATGGATGAGAAGGTTAGAAGAGTCGTTTTTTCTCATTAGAAACACTCTCCGGTTTCTTGTGATGAGGGTTGAATCTATGGCAAGAATAACTGATTTGTCGGCCTCAAGCCATCCTATCTGGAGAGGAAAAAATCGAGAACAATTAAAAAACCCATATTTATATTATCCACACTTGCGAAGTACATTTTAGAGAATTGAAAAAAACGGTTCATTGTTGACTCATAACTAATGAACGAAAAACTTTTCGAAAACGTATAAAAAGCGTAAACATATAAAATGATAGTATACAAAAAAGCCTTCAGATTGCAACTTTGAATCCAAGCGAGCCATGGATTTCTTTCGCCGTCTAATCTGAATCAGGGTCAACCTGAAGATGTCCTGGCTGGCGTTTTGATTTGGTACTAAGGGTTTTGGGAACTTCCGTTTCCTGCGGATACCATTAACAGACACACGTCAATAGTATAAGTGACTGTCATCATGCGATACAAGCATGCAGTTGTTCTTTTTCAACAACCCTCCTGCGAACGCGCCGCATCACTGATCGCTTCCAAGAGGGTGAAGTCCACTGCGGTTTAGGTATTTTATATAGGAACAGTGTATTTCATTATTATTAGTTTCGAAAATATTTAAACTGATAAATTTCTTTCTGCGTGAATAAAATCACAGCAGGGATACACAATATCTCACCATATCGCGGTACGTACAAGGAACAAGTAAAAGGTAAAGAGAGGACTTACCCTATGTGAACCCAAGTTCCGGACGGTGCATTTCAAGGTAGCGCTCCGTCCTACAGGGACGGTTATATTACTTACGCCCACAAATTCCGGTGTTTCTGAGTTTCCTGCGGTGTCAGTCTCATGGAGCGAAACCTGCGCGAAGCTGGTAACTGCACGAAATGAAATGCGAACCTGTGAATATATATCTCCTTCATTAACGGATTGGAAATTTTGTTCGGAAGGACGCGTCACAATGCAGCAATTGCCGGCGCACAATATTTTGAGGTCCTTTTTTAAGCAACAAGTATGTTGTTTAAGCATTTAGGTGTTAGGGTTAATAATTATATCATCCGGTTTTTTGATCAAAATTCGATGCCAAGAAGTATAAAATGTCGTTGAAGGGTATTGCTTCGATGCAATCTGATGAAGAAGAGGTGGCACTTCGCGGTGGCATATCTTTGCTTCATTAAGCTACGTGCCCTGAGAAAGACTTGTCATGAGCTACGATTTACAGTCTTCTCGATTGAAAACTAAACATTTTGACAGATTTGCCTGTCTGGTTGGGTTTGAAGACTTATAATAAACTGCACATCTCCAACCAAAACGAATTTTGGTTGAAGACGTGCAGTTTATTATAGGTCTTCTCGATGTATGATGCAGCAAGTACGGAGAGCAGTTTTTCGACAATTTACTTTCTAGATGTTCCTTTATTGTTTCATATTTCCTAGCTGCTTCCGTAAACCCATCCGCTTACACCTGGGGGGAATTCCGCACGTCCATTTTGTTATTATATTGCCTGCTGCCTATGGCAAATGAACAACTTGATTAATCAGCAAAAAGACCGAAATAAACAGCGGCACTGCTATGGTTGCTTTATTGATAATCAATTTTTATTGATATAAAAACATATGCTTAGCATTCAGCACCGAAAACATTGTTTTCTGATGAAACAAGAGAGAAGTTTGTTTCCTCTATGAACAGTCGCATTCCTCGATCCACAGATTAAATTTGGGCTGTGGCAAGCGCTATATCTTAAGTGGCGTTACACAACGTAGGGATAGTACAGGCATGCTAAAAAAAAACTCGCACCGAAGGCAGCCGCTCGAGCAAGGTCCGCGCATTGAGCAGAAGTTTTCCTTCAATGATCACAACATGGTGCACTGAAGGCATTGAAAGTGACCCTACAAAGCTCCATACCATGGAAGCATCGGGAGTTGTCTAATATATAATGTAAGCAATCTACTTATCGCATTAGTTTTCGTTCTTTCTTTTGATGTGATTGCAATGTTCTAAACAGTTCCGCCATCCATGCGAAAATGACTGCGATATCTTTCCTGTCTGCATAAGTGGTACCAAAGTCGTAGCAGTTTTTTTTTCTTTCAGAGAAGCCGCGGCGCAAGCGCACCCTAGAGTCATGTCAGCACCGTGAAACCTAGCAAATCAAAGCAAAGATTCTCTTACCGGCTGCACTCGCCAACAGGAATGTAAACGCCAGACACGTGCGGCACATCATTTTCGTCATGTCTCCCTGCCTATCCTAAACGAACCTGAGTCGGGCCACTGATGTCAGCACGGCTCTTTCTGCTCGAACAACTGTGGACTCAGGCATACTCCATTTGGCTTCTGCCGGGTCCTTCCGCTTGAGACTGCTTCTCGCAATAGGCGTGTCTGGAGGGTCGCGTATCTGGGGTGTCGCTGCTGCTTTATCAGGGATGAACCTGATGCCTGTAACTCGCTGCTCTCAGATAAAACCGGGTGCTATGCTTGTTGTGGCGGTATAACTGTGTGGCCTGGATTAACATATCGCACGGAAAGGCAGCCGACGTCTCCGAGGTCAAGCACCCGAGGCTTAAGAAAGGGCTGCTGCCGAGACCACAGCATCGCTCGTCCACTAATATCCCTCGTGCCTACGCAAGTTTTTTTGCTTATGTGCATCAACAACGCTAAGACGATGTTTGTCCCCACTTGTCTGTTTCTTCCTACGTCTCGTTTTCGTTTTCGATGTTGGCGTACAATGAATGGTTAACACCTCCACCGAATTTCAGGTTTATTCTCGTTTATGTCTTCAATGCCACCACCACTCCACAGTTTTTTCTTGGAACTAAAGACTAAAGAACTATCTCGTTTTTGCGACCTTGTTTGCGAAGAACAAGTAGCAGCAAAAACATTTCTGCAAATATACTTTCTGGAGCGAAGGAATTTGCCCAGCTTTTACGAACTCAATTTAGCCTTAAGGACTAGACTGACGATACTGTCCAATAAAGTTCTCGTAAACCGTCTGCTGTAGTCATATCCTTCTCCTGCTTCACGAGCAGATATGCTGCTGGCATTACGCCGCCGTGTTGTTGTGGTTGTACCTATGTACTTTTGATATATAGCCACTTCCAACCACCAAAGTTTTTCTGAAGTTATAAGGCTTAAACGAGACGGCTGTTAACACGTGCAGTATGCAAAGATCGAACGATGATAGATTTCTTATTCTTCGATATAGTACATTTAGCTGAGAGAACACCGGACGTATTACCACATGTTCTATTACGTGCTTTTAGCGCATGGCTAAACAGCGTTACCCGAACCCCCCACTATTTATCACACATATCCTGTACTAAGCCCGCTAAGGTTAAATGGCACGGGTCGGAACGCTTTATTTTTATTCTCTTTTAGAAGTCTCACCATACTAAAAAATACAAAACATGTTCTGTATTTTTTAGGAAAAAGGTATTCTTTACTGCTTTACCACTCATGCAACTCGTTTTAAACTATATAAGCACTTGCATTCGGTGGAACATACTTTTGGAGTGCAAATTGCTCCAGTAATACGAAATTACGAAATTACGAAATTGGCACTTACGTATGCGAGAACAATGTTAGACCTGCTGTGGAGCCACAGTGCTCTCCAGGTTTCATGGATGATGTTCTTGTTTGTGGATCATTGTTCCACAAAATACTTTGTGCCCGTAGTGCAGCCTTCTAACCACCATGCAGTGCTTCCGTCTGCGCCCGCACCATCTGGACTCACTATGTGGTAGGCCTCCTATAACGCCAAATACATGCCAGTGTTCTCCTCTAGGCAGTTCATTGTTTACATGCCAGTCATTCCCATGATTTCGTGAACCAGGAAGCGCAGTTAACGATGAACAGTATATGACGAGCGCCGTCTATTTCGTTTCTATAGTGCGCCTCAATGTTAGAAATGAAACAGTTGTTTTGCCGTGATTTTGGAGTGATACTCACATGCCCAATATGCCATCGCCCGGACAAGAGGTGTAAAACGCTATTCCAGCCACTGTGGTTACAGTGAGTTGAAGCTGTTGTGTTCACTCACCACTACACCAGGATGGTGTCTTGAAAAAAGGCGCAAGTAAACACAGCTTTATCTTTAGGCGTAGTTTGCGCTCCACGCCATTTTGTTGCTCTTAGAGCGTCAGACGGCACGCAGTGCTTTTTACGCCTGTGACAGTTCCAACGTTCACGGCATTCGTGTACAGGACATTATCCCCACTATGATATACCTAGAATCAGTTCGGGTTCAGGCGTCCAACAATATATGAGACAGATACTGCGCCATTTCATTTCCCCCAACACCAGTTATTATTATTATTAAAAAGAAAAGTCTGCTAAATTCTGTTAGTCATACGTGGTTACTTTGGTACGACAGCATTAAAGTATTTAGTCGTCCCAGAAACGGTACATTTAGAAAGTTTACCTTTTTTAATTGCATCGTGCGTTATCTGACGTCGATTCATAAAGCGCTGTGGCACCGCAAGCATCTCGAATTTTGTTTGCTGGCCGTTTTTCTCGTGTCTTTCTCGGCGCTGCTAAGACAAGTTCCGGCGCTAAGAGGGCCTGCACTCTATTACTCCCTGTTATGCCGAGCATTGCCATGGTTGTTCGGGCGCTGCTGCTTAACGGCCTCATTATTCTGTACTGGTTTACCACTCATGCAACTCGTTTTAAATTATATGTTTTAAATTAACATGATTTTCGAGTGCAAATTTCTCTAGTAATATCAACTGAAAGTACGAAATTTGCACTGACGTATGCGAGAACAATGTTAGACCTGCTTAGCAACCAGCTGTCGCAAAACTCGCAGTATCCTTGCGGATTACGTGGTAACTGTTCTGTAGTCCAGTACAATGCTTCAGTAATGCATACTTGTAGGTTTGAAGTCTAGTCCAGTTTTACAGCGATAGCTGTTAGGCGCCCGTCCCTGGCTTGTGCGTCGTCGTCGTCGCCGTCCGCGTAACCGGTGGGTGAATCACAAGCAGTGCATGACATCCACCTACCGCATGGATGTCATTAACGTAGCCACCGGTCATAACCACTCTCACCTTATCTCATGGTCGACCTGGGTCACATAAGCCTACGGGAGGTATTGTTTGGAACAGCCACCTGCCAGTGCAGGGGTGCATCACTTGACCACTGCACCAGCTTTCGCTTAATCTCACTCTTCACAGACGTAACCGTCCTGTGAGTTTTTAGCCTTTAAGACCACGCGCCCGTACGAACTTAAATAAAAATCCTATCTGCCAACTACTTCATTCTCTAAAAGAGCTAGGAATAGTTTAAATCAATATGCAATGGTGGAAACGAATAGAAACGCCAATTGGATTATTTGTAGCGACTTGCGTGCTCGAATGGGCAGATGAACGTAATGAAAATATTTAGCCTACATAATTAGGGTGACCATTATAAGCATATATATGTTACGTCGCAACGAATTTCGTAAATATACATGCTAGGGAAAAATCGCCAGTAACTCTACCTGGAGGCACAAGTAAAACTTCATCGGGAAGCAACAAAGAAAATGAAAACGGAAACACTAGTAAAAAAAATGAACGCTCTATTCCCGCAGTCCAGCAACAGGTAAAGCAGTACGACAAAACAGCGAACATTTTTCAGTTGCGTATAAGGAGGCAGAAAGGTAATAGGTATTTGTCAATCACGTATTCAGCAATATACCAAGTACTAAAAACACATAAATTGTAATTTTCAATAAAAATCATGATTTTTATCAACTTAGCATAAAGTACAGCGCACACGGACCAAACGAGGAAATGGAGAGACACAACGATGTGCTTTCCTCAAATTGGTCCTTCCGCACTGTTCATTATGCTAAACCTTCTGCAACTCGCCCAGGTTTTGCATAAAAATTATCAACAAAAAACTAGTAAAGCACATTTTAGGTTTTTATTTGACTGCACTACTTTTTAGTTTTGGTTTCGCAATATGCGCAGGATAATAATAACATGTCAATTAGAAACATATTTCAGAAAACAATTTAAGTGAATCAGAAAGACGCCGCGAACCACCCGCTCGCCATGACTGAACTGGATGCAGTAGGTGTGGAGGCTCGCGTTCTTTACTTAAGCAAGCCTAATTATGAAAAATTTCAAGATATCCCAGTCACGTACTCAAGCGCAAACCTTCAAGAGTACCTTCGCGACTAAGGAGTCATCTCAGCAAGGAGGCTCACCGCTCACGTTCCTGAAGATGGTGGCAAGGCTAGCGAGGTATGTCGCAGATTAGTAATCTTGGAATTCACCAAAGATTTACCGCTGCCTAAAAGGGTAAGAATTGCATTCTGGAGTTCTCCCGTAACAATATGTTAGAGCACAAACACACTGCTACAAATTTCAGGGCCATGGCCACAGCTCGAGACATTGCACAGGCTCTGTTCGCTGCAAAGTCTGCGCTGGCTCCCATTCGCCAAGAAATGCACACCAGATCGCCACCTAAGTGGACGAACTGCAATGGGCCACACCCTGCTTCATACGGAGGATGTATTAAAAAGCAAGCTGCTACACTTAATCGCACTACGGAGCAAGTTCAAGGGAACCCGCCCAAGCCATAAGAACTACCGCCTAACCCTGAGATGGTTTTCACGATTACGACAAGACCTTATCCAAAGTGCATCAGCGCGACCATACAAGAAAGCTAGAAACACATATGCAACAGCACCAAAAAATAAACGCGGCAACGCTGTAGTGACACCACATATTACAATGCAGTTGGAGCATTCGACACAAGCCCTGAGAAATGGCTCCCCAATGCGACAGCCAAGGCGCCACAATGCGACAGGATGATCAGCGAGAGCCGGCAAAACTGAACCACTGAACAATACATCACATGCCTACTGATTCCGACGCTGCTTTCAGCCATTAAGGCTCTTCTCCACGCCAATGTTTCGTCACGAGGTCTCCGAGAATTAAAGCTGTCCTTGCAATGAAGCCATTGGTGTCGTCCTCCAACTCTCCACCGGAACGTAGCACCAGACATCAGTAATTATGGCTTCAACACAGCTGACGGTCCGCAGCGTCTTTCGCACATGCACTATTTTCCAGTAGAACGCTCACGTTTTACGCTCGAAACTCTCCGATTTCCAGCAGCTCGTGCGAGCGTACCACTTCTCTTTCATAGTCAACTCTGAATCGCGCGTCGAGGAAAATTTTAGACTGCACGGATACTATTTTCCCCACCCACAACGACCAGATTACGCCAGCAGAGTGCTAATAGGATTTCGCAAGGATATCCTGGCCTCCTTTGTTGATGTCCCGCCTCACAGTGACTACGAATACCTGTGTGACGTAACAGTAACTGGCAGACAAGGGTACACTCTCAATGTAGTATATATTCAGCCAGGTAGGCAATTCGACGTTTGGAGGCTCGAAAACTTGACAGCAAGGAGAATGCCCCCTCCGCATATCATTTGTAGATGCTTACGTGCTCACAATGAAATTTGGGGCGCTCACATACATGTGTATGAGGTGCCAAGCTTGCAGAACTTCTCTCAGCACATTCAGTTGAGCCGCTAAATGATGGCAGCATAACCTGCCTTCGAGGTCTGACGAGTGCTAGCAGCATCGACGTGTCCTTTGTAACAATTTTACTTGCCCAAAACTTTGGCTGGTGCACCGATTTGGAAACACCTAGAAGTGACCATTACCCAGTCCTCATATTAAAGAAAGTTCTTGTAAAACTTGCAGACTGGGATGCATACAGGGACACTGCAAGCAGAGTAATTACTGCTGCCACCAGGAATGACGAATTAGTACCGACAATGGCTCATTGCCTGAAAGAAAGTACATGAATTACAGCTAAAAATGATAGAGAACCTTCAGATGATGAAGCATTTGAAGGGCTGAGCGCTAATCGCTGGAGAGCTGTAAGGAAAGCTTTGCACTAAAAAACCTGGAAGACCTTCGTGCCTGCCGACGGGTACAATGTCTCCTTCGGAGCTATCTGGAAGAACTCAGTCGGCAAATATGGTGCGAGTTTTGTTCTACGCTGTATGTGCACCAACAAGTAACGAAAATTTATCGGATTGTTAGAGGTGTGCGTACATCAATCCAACAGCTTCACCCCTTGGCTGCATTCTCTCTGCATGAACGCAAATCTCTAAAAAGTCTCAGGGAAACTGGAGACTGCTGTTAGCGTGGTCAGGGCCTTTTACACTTCTCCGCATATAGTCAAAGCGGCACCTCACAGGTGGCAGTGCCAGCGTTGGACCTGCCTTTGACAATTGAAGAGCTATCCACTCCTATCGCGGAATCAGACGCACGTCTCCTGGTCACGATGAGGTGACCTATGACGCAATCGCAAAGCTACCCCACAACTCCCTCCTTCGCCTCCTGAAATATTACAATTCTTCCTCGATGACTGATGAGGTCCCATCGGATTGGAAGCTGCCAAAAAATGCACTTGTTTTGAAACCTTGTAAGCAGCCAACCCTTCCGGCCCATCGCATTACTGAACTCTATGGAGAAAATGATCTGCAAACGCATCGCTTGATTTATTGAAAGCCCAAATGAGTGTCCCCAAGAAGTGCACGGGTTCCATCAAAATAGTCCTACGACGGATAGTGTCATCGCTCTCGTCTCAATACCTGAGGAGCACCTGCACGATGGTTTCATCCCGATAGACGTTTTCTTTGACAGAACGGCCGCTTTTGACTCTGCATTTCATCATGGAATTCTCGCAGCCTTGGGCGGTCTTGGCCTCGGAGGAAGGCTGTACAAATAGATTAGGCACTATTTAAAAGAACGACATAATTTGTGAGCACTCCAAATAATCCAACGCTCTTTCAAGCAGTAGAGAGGGGAATACCTCAGAGAGCAGTGCTCAGGCCTCTCCTGTTCAATCTTACCCTTATACACATAACAAGAAACCTTCAGCTTTGGAGGCACTTTTCAAGTTCTTGAAGGACTCAGGACTGAGTGCACGATTGTGAACTATCCGTGTGTGCCCTGTGTACCCTGCAAGCAACGGCCAACGGACATGTGCGAACGTGATCATCTCTCTTTGTTCTCTTCCCTTTCTATCTCTCCCTCCGTTCCCCTTCCCACGTGTAAGGTAGCATACTGGGCGCTGCCTAGTTCGCCTCGCTGCCTTTCCGTCTTTCTCTCTCTCTCTCTTGCACGAGGAGTGCGCATGATGATTTATGCAGATGATATCTGCATCTGGAACGCGTCACTTTCGTGCTTATTACCTAGCAACGTCTTCGGAGAGTGTTACTGCACATCTATATGTGTCTGCCCTCCTTCCCCCCCCCCCAGGTCTTCGTCTCTCGCCAGAAAAAAAACAAGGCCATAGCTTTTGCAAGAAAACCGATGACTCGATATCCGCTACTCCTAGGTGAACGGTCACTACGTTACATACGATCTCAGCGATTCCAAGCTGTTGTGATAGACAGTACTCCCTCTTGGTCGTCTCAGATTCAAAAACATCGCGAGAGGATAACTGCAGCATCGTAAGTTTTTAGGTTCGTGGTGGGAATACGGTAGAGCAGCAACTGCCGTTGAATGGTTCTGCTTGAAAATGCCTACCTTGAAGGAACCTTGCACTTGTGTATACAGTTGTTTCAAAGATTATCTCCATCAAGCAAGAAGAATCCCGAGGCAGCCGGAACAACTGCCTTCGGATAATGCTTGGCCTCCCAAAGGGTTCCTCTGCATCATGAACAGTAGCAAAAGCAGGCTGTCTCCAGCTAGATGTGATTGCCGCCCAGGAAACTATCCTTACCCATCTCCGCCATGTCCTCCAAAGAAAGAAGCACTTCCTACACCGTGACCACCTAATTCACTGAAACTCTGGCTGTGGCCAAGGTGTGCAGCTGCTTCCCCTCCCTACTATTATCAGCCACAGAAACTACAACTTCTGTCCTTTCCTCCCTGGACGCTCTCGCCTCTAAAGGTGAAGAAGTTTGTTCCAGGTGTGAGTGTTCTGAGATGCGTTCCACAGGCAGCGCTTTTGCAACTGCTCGGCTACTTAACCAAGAATATACGCACCATACCCACATCTTCACCGATGGTTCAACTTCTCAAGAAACTTCTTCCTGTGTACAAGCCATGTCCTTTCTTGCCGACTGCAGAGGAAGACATTGTCTACGACAGCTGACCTTCAAAGCATTTAAAAAGCTGTTTCCTATATCCTGCGCTGAAACCCGGCCGATTGGTTACCTTTACCGACTCTAAAGCATTTCTGCACATCCTGTCCAACCTGCGGCAGAAAACCAGTCATCAGTCTATTTCTCTTGACACCGTGCATCTACGACATTTGGCCATTGTCGTAGGCCACTGCATAGCATTTCAGCGGACACCACCACACTGTGGAATTCTGGTCAACGAAAAACCAGGAAACTTCATTCATGAAGTCTGATGCGTCCGAAGTAGCTAAAAGGTTTGCTTCTGAAGAAACATATCGGCCCTGGAGCTTGCCGGCACATCACTATCAATTTCTTTAATCAGACGTCCTACATTTCAGGTCAAGACTCCTACATAGAATCCCTCGCCATCTGGAAACACTTCATCACCGGCTTTGCCTGAACGCTGCATTTGCACACGGCTTCCGATACCGTTCCGGTCGAATGAATTAACACTCTGGTGTATGACAACTGCGGCTCGATCGAAACAGTGGAACATACGATGCTTGGGTACCCTGCGTAAGCTGACAAGAGCATGTACTATGAATACTGCATGTAGAACTTCTCACCACTGAAGTGTGGACCGTGTTTTAGGTTCCTTAACTTAGCCTGCCTAAGTCGACACAGACATGTAGTGAATATCTTGTTTGCATATTTAAATGACATTAGACATCTTGCCAAGCTCTAATTCCACCTTGCATGTTAGCGTCATGCATTCTTCACGCACTGAACTTTTATAGCCTATTTGCCGGCAAGCGCACTTCATCATTTCATACGTAACATCATTACTCGCCGATGCACCTCATTACGCTTTTAATAACCGCATTTTTTCTGCTCTTTTTCTTCCCTTTATTTTACCTTTGACGCACCGCTCTCCTTCATCCTTGATCTCCCACGCTGATTAGCCTGCCAGCGATTTTTAAACGCCTGCTAAATACTCAGTTTTTCCAATGAATGGGTTCTTTCTCGAGGTTGTCATCTTTCGTACCAAGCACCAATCGGAAATAACAAAAATCTGATCTTGAATTACAGTGACAGCGTTAGTAGCTCTTACTGCCTATAGTAGACAGCACAAATTAACGGCAAGAAGTTGATGAGGATGTCAGGTCGTTAGGCAGGTCGTTAATGTAGATGAGAAATAGCAGGGGGCCCAGTACGCACCCTGTGCAATACCTGAAGCTACGGGAACTGATGAGGGCAGGTAACCATTAGCGCTCAACAACTGTGCACGGTTAGGGATAAAGTTTTCAGTCGAGGTTATCGCATTCTGGACAATATTTAGTTTACTCAGTTTATACAAAAATATCTCGCTGTTTATTAAAACCTAGGTCAAAAATCTAAATATTGCCCATAAAATTCGAACCCATAATTCTTATGATCATACTTCCAGCTGTGCGGGCCGGAGCAACCGACAACCGAGAACTGTCAGCAAAGCCGACAACCTCGCGACGGCTGCATAACGGATGCCATTTGTCTCAGAAAAAAAAAAAGGTTCTCCCTATCGCACATGCTGGCCACTGCCATAGGGCGCTGGAAGATTGAGCCCTGCGCGACTGCAGCGGACTCTCCCACGCGGTACCAATGAATACCAGGAAGCGCTGTTGGGTCAATACCCGACTTATCCTCGACAATGGCGCCAGTTGGCCTTCCCTGGAAGCCAACGGCGCAACTCTGCCAGCGTAATTGACCGTCTCGAGAAAATCGAAGGGTCAGCGGCTCATCATCAGTCACCAACCAGGAAAAGTAAAGGAAAGAAAAAAAGAGAGGATAAAATGCAGCCATTAAAAGCGTAATAAGGTGCATCGGCCAGTAATGATGTTACGTATGAAATAATGAAGTGCACTGTCCGGCAAATTGGGCTAAAAAGTTCGCTGCGTGAAGAATACATGAGGCTTACATGCAAGGTGGAATTAGAGCTTGGCAAGATGTCCAATGTCATTTAAATATGCAAACAAGATGTTCACTAAATGTCTGTGTCGACTAAGGCAGGCTAAGTTAAGGAACCTAAAACATTGTCCACTCTTCACTAGGGAGACGTTCTAGATGCAATATTCATAGTACATGCTCTCGTCATATTACACAGGGCACTCAAGCATCATGTGTTCCACTGTTTCGATCGAGCCGCAGTTCTAGTCATCATGTTTTAACATCGACATTCGTCTCCAAAGAGGAAGCTGACACCCCGTGCTTTTCCGCGTAGTCTTGCCATTGCACTAATGAGAAACACGTGCGACCACCTGCAAACCGTGGGGACGTCACTCGTGGTGATTCCTGAGTCGGCGCGACATAAACGGCACCCTCCTCTCAAGCCCAACACGTGATGGGGGCGTGTTCCATGGGGAGAGAGTGCGTGATGATCTGCCACAGTGAACTTGTGCACGCCTTCCTCGGCAAACCCGGCCTCCATCTGATGATTTCAGGGAAGAGAAACGCCATAAAACTTGGCGCAGAGGACGGCGAAGGGGTCCCCCACATCAAGTAGCTTCCTCTCATCGATACTCCTCTACCGGGAAGCACTCTCGGTTGCTGTACGCATACATAATGAAAATAGTTGTATAAAGATTTCCTTTCCTTCCTCGTAACCTAGTCTCCGATCGTCCTCTTCCCATCACCGGTCCGGCTATGCTACCACATTCGCTACATCATCAAATAAAGAATCCGTCTGATTTGCAAACGCTGATGACCGCGTTTCACTCGAAATCTTTATTCAAATATTCAAAAAAGTATAATCAGATGGGAGGAAACATCACATGGAAAGTATAACACTTGATAAGTGAGAGGCAATGATGTGTTCTATGAATCTGCAAGATGTACAAACTAAAGATGTTCATCGAAGGTTGCTGCCTGCTTGTCATCGATTTTTCATAATGGAACCACGCTGGAAATTTCATTCTTCAGGCAACATCCTAAATTGATGTGTCTGTTCCAGTACCTTCAAATATCAGAGTAGTGTTCCTGCTGAGAACGTTGTTAGAGAGTTCGTCTCAATAACCATCCCAATATGCAAGATATCCTTTCTTACCAAAGACGCTTGAAAGTGATCGAATTTTTCAAACTGACTTCTAGTGCAGAATCGAGGC
This sequence comes from Amblyomma americanum, assembly GCF_052857255.1. Classification (NCBI taxonomy): domain Eukaryota; kingdom Metazoa; phylum Arthropoda; class Arachnida; order Ixodida; family Ixodidae; genus Amblyomma; species Amblyomma americanum. The sequence continues at coordinate 121,207,718 of NC_135499.1, forward strand.
ATGGATACTAACGTGTGCAGTAACGCAAGGGAAATCACCAGGGTTATTTTGTCTCACATTTTCCACCAGTCAATTTCATCCGGCATCGTCCCTCAACATTGGAAAGCGGGTAATAATGTTACAGTGCCTAAACCAGGTTCTACTAACACAGACCCATGTCATTAACCAGCATCTGTTTCAAAATTGAGGAGCACAATTATTCTTTCACAAATTGCAATTTTTCTTGCATCTGTTAAGTTTTTTCCTAATTGTACGGATTAAAAAAAACACTTTCGTTTGGTACTCAACTTGCACTATTTCTTCGCACCTGAACCTCTAGTGTAGACCTTAATGTATGTCTTAACGCGCTCTTTATCTATTTCGAGAATTATTTTCAGAAAGTCCCTCGAAATGCCCCTAGTTAAAACTTTCATAAATAAACATTAACCCGCTTGTCTTCAACTGGGTACATTAAGTTCTCACTAACTGCCAGCAATTTGTAGAAGCTAACAAGAATTCTTCCCTCTCTAACGTATTCTCTGGTGTGCCGCAAGGCACAGTACTCGGTCCTCTTCTTACGTCAAGGACTTACCCGATAATATCCCGACGAACATTCGCTTATTCCCCAACGATTGTGTAATTTACGGGAACATTAATAGCGCTGCTGATAATAATGTTCTTCAGTCTGATTTGGTAAAGCTACACCAGTGATCTCGCGAATGGCAGATGGTCTTAAAAACTTACAAAACTGCTATTGTTTCCTTCCATAGATGACGAAATTACCCCACCCCAAATTATCTTCTGAACGGCTGCAGTGTCTCATCTCTCAATATTGGCGTTTAGATCACACCCACCCTTAATTGGCCTACCCACGTAATTCGGACAATTACCAACTCTAACAGAGCTCCCGGCTACCTGCGTCGTAATTTTGTTACGTGCCTTAGAAATAAAGGAGGCCCACCTAACCTCCAGCAATGCCGAAAAATTGCAAGACTATCTTTGTATCATCAAATATATAAGACTTTTTTATAACTCTCCTATCCAAGCAACTTATCGTTTTTCAGACCGCACAAGTTCCCACAAGCCCGTTTACCCACCTCCAACTTGCACCGCGACCCCCCCTTCACTCTTTATTTGTCCGAACAGCTCAGGACTGGAACAGTCTTCCCAAAAGTGTGATCCTTCATAGAAGGCCGGATCTTTTTAAAGTGAAAGCTTTACTGGCCTAGTCAAGCCGAGGTCACCGGCGCCGCAATTTAACCTTCAAGTGGTGGAGCGGTGGAGGAGTGGCAGCCACGTGACATACCAGGTCACTCGCCGCAGCTGCAACCGCAGGCCGCCGCCGTGCTGACCGCTGCGGCGGCCGCCGCCTTGGCAGCTGAGGTCACATGACTAACCGTGAGACGCCGTTTTCTGGAAAAAGTTGGCGCCGCTCTCGCGGCTTTCGCTTTGCAGTTCTCTCGATGGACGGAGCAAGTCCGGCCGTCTACGTCGTCGGGACGATTTCGATAAACCACGCTTAGTTGAATTAAACTGGAACCATTTTTTAAATAAAATCATCGAACAATTGTTTTATCAACACCTTGTTGCTAGCCCATTCACTTGAAGCCGTCAGATCAGGGCCCTTGAAGTACCAGAAATTGCCTTATGAAACTCCCTAAAAAATTCCCCCTTTGATTGTAAGGCGCCCTGCACATAACCCGTAAGCTAATGCGGTTCTATTTGTATTAATAATAGTCTTTATTTTTCGTCTTACAGGGTGATGGAGGAGGTGAGAAATAAAAGCGGCAGTCACTGGACTACGTTCTCACCCTTCTCAACCCTCCTTACAATGGGTAGCGGCAGGGTTCGGTGGGCTTCGTGACTATAGGCATTACACAATTTTAAAAAGTAAACAAAGGGTACGATGACATACAAAACACGCGAATAACATGGTAATGGACAGAAGCATTAACGGTGTGCCACAGAACAAATGTTTATTCAAGTTTACTGATAGCATGTGGTAGTCAGAGATCGTTGCCTGCAGTGAGGTAATGTCGAAAAATTCGTTAGAGGCACTTATATATCTCTTAACTGCGGGAAGGCGAAAGCCGTTTGCGACTCATTGCACTGATTTGAATTTGCCGCGTTTCAATTTATTTCACGACAGAGAAGAAGGGCAGCTGGCGCGAGCGTGGCAGAGGAAGCGGTGACGTCACGCTGCGCATGCGCAGCGCGTCGGCAGTTGCTGCTTGGCGGCGAATCACACTGCTTCGACGTCCTTTCGTCTGATGTGACGTCATCCTACACGTTTCCTCGTTTTTGAGCAATTTATACCCTAAACCAATAAATATAGATGACCTTCAGATAACTTGACATCACAAGGTCACGTGGAATCACAAGGTCCCGTGACCTAGGTGTCGATGTAATGGACGGACGGCCACCGCGAGTAAGAACCATTAAAGGCTATCGCCTTAATAAGTGAATTGTTCATATCGATAACAATGTTGCCTGTGTCCGCGAGTTTATTTAGGACGGCTGTCACATATATTAAGGAGCCTAAATTAAATTTTAAAGGAAAAAGGTGTGAAAACGACGACGCGAATTAACCTAAGAATAAAGAAGAGGAAGAAGAAGCATTCGTTGAGGTGGAGAGAGATGATTGGTGGAGAAGCATTCGGTGAGGTGGAGAGAGATGATTGGTGGAGAAGAGAAGAAGACGACGACAAGGCTTACGTGGACTAACACCGAGGCTATAAAAGGGCGTGTGAGAGCGAGGCACAGGGGGGAGCAGCAGAGAAGTGGAGGCGCCGGCGGGTCAGGGACATTTTGGCTGGAAGAGAGCGGCCGGCTACTGCACCGGTGAGCTCGCGTTCTACGACTCCGCATCGTGGACTTCCTGCCGTGCCTGAGCCCATTCCGGGGAGTCAACAGAGGACGCTACCACCTGCTACGGCCAGGGGTATCTCCAGCGCTGTTGCCACCCATCCGGGTGGTGCCCCCAACGCCAACAACACCGGCATCACCTCCACGGGTGCTTGGACCTGGAACTTGTACGACGCAGCCAGCGACGCCAGCCCAAGCGCATCGAACGCCGCCAGCAACGCCAGCCCAAGCACGTCGAACGCAGCCAGCGACGCCGCCTACTGGATCCATACAACGCCGCAGCCACACCGAACCAAAAGGAGCACGAACGCCGTCCGCTACCAGTAGAACGATAGTAGTAGACACTAGTAGCAGTGTCCCCGGTTCGTGTGTATTTATAGTCTGTGTTTTGTGTTAGTTTTGTGTTCTAGTGTGTGTGTCACGTAGGGTGTATTAAATGTGCGTTTGTGTGGGTACACCTGTCGCCTAGTCCATTCTTTCAGTCCGAGTGTTCTCCGGAGACATCCGTGACAATGGCTGATAGCTGATAATATAGCGTTTCGTGACCGTAGTACGCTCCTGCGATAAGAATAGTCCAGTATTATCTGTAGCGATGAAGATAAGGCGATATGCATTTTCGCGGAAAGGCAAGCTTGTTTACAAATGGAAGACGCCTTTTGTTTTCAAGTTTGCAGCAATATAGTAACCAGTAGGGGTGTAGTTTCTACACACTGATGATTTCGAACTGTGGAAACAAATGTTTTGTTGTGCGCCGGTGCGGGAGGTTGCATACCGGTCGAACTGTTTCCTTTTCTAAGATAGCAAGTTTTGTACGTTTGAGTGTGTGGTTGTGGCCCATATTAAAGTGCAGTAGTTAATGTGAGAACGAAAAAATGTCGTATAAGATTTGTTTAACCTTCCGAGGTAGAACAGCTCTATGGCGGGACACCAAGCAAATTACGCTGGATATTTTAGATCAATAATATTCATTTTTTTCGCCTCACTGCAGGCGTTCTGAAAATATGACCCCGAATGAGTTAAACGACTTTAATATTTCAATGATTTGCGATTTATATATGATATTTAAATATAGGCTGCATTCTTTGTTCTTAGGATGAACGATCACTGCTTTTGATTTACTTGCGTTAACCGGAAGAATGTTTGCATCATACAATATATTGCTCAAGTTGTCATAACATTACTTGCTCTGTGTGCAACTTCGTTGCCTGTTTCTCCGGAAAGAAATATACTTCTGTCATCTGCATAAATAACAGAACTTGCATGGGGATCTATTCTGAATATATCATTATATATGTATTAAACAGCAGTGGACCTGGGATGCTGCCTTGTGGTACTCCGCTGGACAAGGGCTGTGCAGTAGATTTTTCATTTCCTACTTCAACATATTGTTGACGATATGATAATATGGCTTGATTAGGTCCAGAGCCTCGCCACAGACACCGCATATTTTCAGCTTTTTAAATAGTACAGCGTTATTTATTTTCTCGAAGCTTTCAGCAACTCTATCACCAAACCTAAGACGATAATTTTCTTTTCAAAATGTTCTAGTATACACCCTTTCTTATGTAGAAAGGCAAACTCTTTAGACCGACCGCGTCCAAACCCGCACTAGCAGTTGGCAATTATATTGAAGTTATTCAGGAATGCTCCAGCACGTTTTAAAATTGTTTTAAACCCTTTTGTGAATAACGGCAAAATACTGATTGGCCTATTGATATTTAGGTCGTTCTTTGTGCCTTTTTAGTGAAAGACAGTGGCCCTTGCCACTTGCATGTCTGCAGGAAAAACGGAGTGCTGAATGCAAAGGTTATACATCTATTCGAGTGGAACAGAGATTTTCTCGGCAACATGTTTAATTGGGCGGATCTGCATGTTTTCGAAATCCCAAAGAGAAATAATGCTAATTCGAAAAACTCGGAGATTTTTTTGTGTGCGTATATTGGGCCAAAGAAACAAAATTGACGGACACCGAAAAATAGTAGCGCTAGTGGGGTCCACCTGCGGGCGTGATTGAAAAGTAAAACGTTCTTCAAACAGCTCGGAAACACTTGCGCCGTTATACTTACAGTCGTTAAAAATAACCTTGTCTACAGTACGTTTTTTATTACAATTATTTTCTCATGACAGAAATTTTCGCCAAAGGCTATCGATTAGAAGCAGTTTTAATAACAGTCGTTTTTTTGCATACCTTAAGTCACTATTTATTTGGTTCTGTAATTGTTAAACTGTTTGAAAATAGCTGGATTTCTTGTGTCAGTGAAGGATTTGTACTCTTAATTTTTAGCCTTCATACGGTCATGCATCTCTTTTGTTATTCATGGTTTTATAACCTTGTTAGAATTACATCTTAGTCTTGATTAAAAGTGTTTATGGTGCATACAGCCCATTTTCTCCAAAAATAACTTGTAGGCTTTGTTTGCATCGGTTTGTGTGTATATATCGCTGCATATTTCACGTGATATATCAGAGTGGAAACTGTCTAGAGTGGTTTGTGTCATCCAGCGAGTAGGGGTTGTATCTCGGTCTTTAAAGTTGTGAGAAAACTTTCGACAAAACAGATAGATAACCATCTGATCAGTATGATGGCAATATACAACTTTTGAATATACAGAAAAATTGATATTCGTTATGAAAAGATCCAATTATGTTTCAGTTGCTGCAGTGATACAGGTTGGTGAGCTAGTGACAATGCTAGCTCCTATTGTCCTTAGCCATACATCAAAATTCACTATGTTTGATGAAGAACATAACATGTCAATATTGAAATCAACGCTAATTATGACACTGTGTTTATGCTGGGAGGTAACAAAGAGGTAAGATTCCACAAAAGAATGATGAGAGATTACCTCTTGATGGTCTGCCGAACGCGAACATAACGTTATTGCATATTACATAGATAACGTCGACATGTGAAGAAATATAACACAACTCTTCAACTACCTGGCAGTTCGGTCGCTTGCTTGAGAAAATGCTTGCTCCTCCCCCACGACATGCAACGCAATTAACAAAAAATGAAGATAAAAATGGAATCTGGAAGCAATTATTACGTAGCCAGGTTCCTGACTTCATTTGGACATCAAAAGAAACGCCAAAACTATTTACAAAAATTTGAAATTCATCTTTTTTGTAGTTCAGTCAACGGGCATACACACGAAAACATTTAAGTGTTGATTGGTTCAACCATTCTCTCAATAGAGTGTGAAGAATTGCATTTGGTAGTACATATCTGTTTGGAGCGATTGCGTAGCAGATAAGTCACTATGATACAGTGGGCTATGTCGAAACCTACCCCACAAAGCCGTCGAGGTCCTCCTAATTCCATATGACATAAGCAGAGTCATTATCTTTAGTAGAAAGATGACGGACGTCAACCAGGTTAATTTTGAAAAACACGACGTTTCGGGACCGGCTCGGTCCCTTCACGGAGTGACTGCGGGCGAGGCGCAGCTTGGCTTTTTAAGCCCTCGTGTTGAATACCTCCGGGTAAATGGCCGCAAACCATGGATGTAAGACGAAGGAAGTGTCCCCAGGGAGCGATTAACATTCCTTCGTGTCTGTTGTATATGCCACGACTCCAGCAGAAGCCTCCTGCACTGGTTAGCTTCAGTTTCCAGTACAATAGTGTCGTCAAAGTCAATTCGGTGGTCACATTCCTCGCAGTGTTCGGCCACCGCTCTGCGCGCTGCGGGACACTTTCTTCGTCTTATATCCATTGTTTGCGGCCATTGACCTGGAGGTATTCAACACGAGGGCTTAAAAAGCCGAACTGCGCCTCGCCCATAGTCCAACCGTGCAGCAGGGACCGAGCCGGTCCCGAAACGTCGGGTTTTTCAAAATTAACCTGGTTGGCGTCAGTTATATTTCTACTAATTTTCCCAACCAGACAGACTTGTGTCAAATGTTTTCTTTTCAGAGTCATCATCTCATTTGCGAATGAGGGTTTTTCCATTAGCGTCTCATACACAGCGATAGTCGTTTCGTTTTGCCTAGTCTTTACAATCTTAATCAGGGCTCGGCTTCTGCGATTCATGTTTTCATAAAAATACACCCTTTTGCCATTCTTTCTGAGTTCTTGCTTTTTCTCTACCCATTGGCAGCGAAAAACATTTTTTTAAAAGCTGATAATGATCCAAGGAATGTGACCCGGCTTTGCTGGAAGTCGATGGCATGCCTCAATATTTTTGCTTTTGATTTCTACTTGCTTAGTTAGCCTCACGACCTCATTCACCTTTGCTATAATGCTCTCATCATGAGTGAAAGAAACACCGTGAATCTCAATTTTTTTTTTGTTTCTCATTTCCAGTTTGCTTAGGTCTGCATTCAACTGCCGTATTTATTCTGTTGGTCGCGCATTTTCAAGTTTTTCCAGCCGCTTCCTTCGTTGAGCTATCGCTTGACTGTCAAGGCGGCTCAATACTTCGTCAAAATGGTCTGACATGGTTCGTACTGAGCGCTCAATAGTGTATATACCTTATCTTTCAACGGCAATAGTATATCTATTTTCCGACTGAACATCAGCGTAGGTAGCAGCCAAATAAAAATTTCCTTGCTCAGAAGCGGTGTTTCGTGAGCCTCTGCACGGTGGATGCCCGTGTCTTGCATGCGGATCAGCTGAACGCTTTACGAGCGCTTGCTCTTGCCGTCTTTCCCACAGATTCGTTGACTCCCGAACATTCTTTTAGATAAGAATGGTTGCATTCTACGCATTTTACTAGCTTATCAGGACCCTTTATGTTTCGTTACAGACAGTGCAGATTTCGGAGTCGATGTTAGGCATTCTAAGCACTCATGTGCACTTTCAAGGAAATTTTGGCAGCAACAGCAGCAGCAATACAACGAAGTTGTAAATTATGGTAGTTTGAGGCTAAAGTATTACACAAACTTGGAAATGATACGGACCGTAAGCTGGCTGCGTCTGCAGTTTGCAGCTGCCGCTGCCAAACCGCTGCGCTCAAGGGGTGCGTTAAAACGGGGCTGGTCACATGGATGACGTCGCGTTGTCGCTTCTTGATAGTAGATGAATCCTGGGAATTAAACAGAGCGTAAGCTGGCTGTGTCTGGCGCCTGCCGCTGCCGCTCCGTTAATCTCCGTTAATGCTTTTTTGCGGCATTTAAATCAACAACGATTCCCTCCATTTAGAGTTGCCATGGAGAAAGCAGCCGATTTTCAGTACATCACAGCCTAACCTTGAATCTGCCACGACGCGCATTTTCTTTGCTTATGAATGCAGCCGTGCTGTGTGAGATTGCATACGTAACCTGACATGAATTCGTAGACAGCTGAATATACTATAAAGCTTTCGAATCGACAAGAGAAGCCGGGACAGGATTAAGATTGAGATGGCGCTTTAACCCTGTAATTAATAACGTGTCACATGTGATAAGTAGTAAGGAACTGTGAATAAGTGTAACTTCTTTAAAAAAAATGGCTGTGGTATAGTTCTGGTTAAACCTGGGGTGACGCGATAGCTACAGCTGGCCGAGTGGAACTCGCTCATTCGAGTTGCAAAGTCAGTTTTTAGCTGCTCCGTTTCGCTGGGCGTTCCTTCTTCATCTTCAGCCCTGGACGTGGATTCACTCTCTCCCCCTCTCCACTCATCCTCATCCTCACTCGGTTTCGCCGGCGCGCCGCTCCGCCGGCCGCTGCCGCGGTCGCCACGGCGCCGGCACACTGAAGGCTCGAAATGCTAGCGTAATGTAGGCGCCCGGCGCGCACACCAGCTGCGTGCTCTGACGTTACTCCGCGCATGCGCACAACTGACGAGGCGAGCGGCGTCTGCTCCGCCGTCGGCGCAGTGGCGAGGCGCGCGGCGTGCATACCAGCGGCGGGCTATGACGTCACTCCGCGCATGCGCACAGCTGGCGGAACGGTGGCGCCATGGCTCAGCGCTCAGTCACGCTAACCTCGAGAAGTGGCTTGCGTAGTGTAGCTATCGTTAAAAAATGCATCAGTTGCAAACTAAAACGTAGGAAGGGCCCCAAGCAGCACAGGTAATCGGCCAAGTATTGCAACAGGATTGCTCCATACTGGTCCTTTCTAGGGCCGGCCTTTTCCAATACGGTTCCAATGTTGGGCCAATATCTACCAGCGCAAGTTCAAGGTAACACCTGCCAGCAAGGCAAGGCGCCTGCTGGGAGATAAATTCTTCTGAAAGGTGAACGTAATGGCAGAAAACCCTAAAAAAATTTTGAGTGAACGTGCTCTGCCAGATGATGGAACCGGCTTCAATTTCGCTCTTGCTATACGGTACGCTTCGGCGTATTTGCATCCACTTTAGTTGCCCTTCGATATTCAGAAATCACCAAAATTGGCTAAGTTTAAAAATGGTGTAACGGAAGTTAAATTAATATACCTCTATGATTTTTTCACGTTTCTGCAAAGATGGGGAAAATTTCAGATAAAACTATAGTTGTTCATGTTTTTTATGAAGCTTTTTCAATGATTCGGCCGTACAGAGTTAATGATGCGACGATGCCCGAAGCAGGCGGCTGACGTTAGCCTGCACATTATGCGATTAACGTGAAATTCCTGCAAACGGCGAGATTCTGTGCTCACGGTTTAAGTTGTCTATTTTATACTTGAAAACAATACGTGGTGAGGATTAAGGCCCTGCAAACAAAGGTAAAGCATTGCAAACGTGATTCCACATTCGACTTTTTATTCCTTCGGCTAGGGGCTAGCATAAAAAATAATAATTAGCTGAAAAAAAGAGCGGCCATGAGCAACTATATTTTTCGTGCGTACGCGTACACGTTTGCTTAAGTGGTACACTCCCCGGGGAGTTGAAGAATGTCGACAGCAGCCCCTACTGTTATTATTGCTGTCCTCTAGCTACACCGCAGTGTAGCTGTCTGACATTTAAAGGAGAATTCAGATGCCCGTACTGCGAAAGATATGACAACGGCCGGCCATGGAGTGAGGTTGACTGCACGGCTGACAAGAGCATCACTGCAGCTGCTCTCTTCAGGGATTTTGAATTCGTGGCCTGCCCTGACCCCGGCATTCTTAGAAGCTATCAATTTATAAAAAATTTTGAACGCAAGATATGAAACCAAAGATGCATTATTTATGAGGGCGGCAATGAGGGCGGTAAAAACTATTTTACGTTTGTTTTTCGCTCCTTTTCACTATTTATGCGCTGCGCGCTTTTCTCTTTTTATTGCGCATTCTCTGTCTATCCGCGGCATTTTCACGAACTGATGCAATAGCGTATCTGCAGAACCCGTGATGACGTGCTTGCACGAAACCCAGTGCCGGAGCCTCGACAAGGCGATCAGTCTTGCTTGCTTCATCGAGGTACGCGTAATCCCGTAAAACGAATAAACGCTTGTCCAGCAATGCTTATGCGCCTTTTCTTGAGAACGGTTCGGACTGTATCCGGCTCACTTCGACTCAGAACTCTTGAAGTTAGGGACCGTAAAAAAGAGTGACTGCGGGATTTAAACAATCGCTATCAATAAGACACACTCTAGTTGATTCAAATAGCGCACGCAAAGAAATACTCCCTCAGGCACAATCACGAGTTCAGGTTTCCTCTCTGCTGAACACTGGTTTCGGCACTTGGCTGCATGTTCGACTCAGCGGGTGCGAATCCGGTGGTGACCGCCATATTTGCACCTACAGTAGAGAACAAGAAGATATCATATTGAAAATTGTTTTGCAAAAATTAGAACATCATATATATAATAGAACATCATATATATATATATATATATATATATATATATATATATATATATATATATATATATATATATATATATATATATATATATATATATATATATATATATATATATATATATATATATATATATATATATACTACGATGAAAACTTCCTCGACTGCTGGTATCATAAGAACAGAGTTGAAGTACACTTGAAGAAACTTTTATCCACCAACGGTTTCGAACGGTGGACCGTTTTTCATCAGGGTAAGATAACTGACAAGATAATTATCTTACCGTGATGAAGAACGGTCCACCGTTCGAAACCGTTGGTGAATAAAAGTTTCTTCAAGTGTACTTCGACTCTTTTCCATATATATATATAGTTGCGGAACCGTGAGGTACTTGACTGCTTAAAATAATAATAATATACATCGAAGTATACGCTTCATTTAAAGAAACATTTTTATTTGACACGACGTTTCGATCGGCGGACCGATCTTTTTCAAGAGTGACCATACAGTGCATGGGCGCGTGTTCTCATAGCATGGGACTTGACACACAGAAGGCTTAAAAAGAAAAGAAATGAAAAAAAGTAAAGAAAAGAAAAAGGGGGAGGGGGTGGCCGGGAGAACGGAACACAGCTGACACCGATGGCATATTAGGGAAGCAAAGGTGGCCCGTCGCGTACCCGTGAACTCACTGCACACACACGCACACACGAGGCGAAAGAGGGGTGCCGGGCTGTGTGCGCTCGCGGCTACTACGACAAGAAAAAAAGAAAAAGAGAGAAACAAAAGCAGAGAAAAAGGGAAAAGCAAAGAAGAAGAAAAAAAACTGGGTGGGGCTTAACAAAAGAAGGGATGTGTCCGCCAATTGTGGGTGTCTGCATCTCTCTGGCCGCGTATGTGTGAAGTCGCACGGGGCCACACATACGCGGCCAGAGGCATACCGACACCCACAATTGGCGGACACATCCCTTCTTTTGTTAAGCCCCACCACGTTCTTTTTCTTCTTCTTTGCTATATATATATATATACACTCAATTTGCCTTTTTTCAGTATATTAAGATGCTATAATACCCTCTTCTTCCGCCAGAAGTGGTCGAGAGCGTCGCTGTTTTCCTTCGTTTTGTTTTTGAATTTTGCGTTCATTTTTCGTTTCTTATAAATTATAATTAACTTCTTGTTGTTTTATAAATTATAATTAACTTCTTGTTGGAGCAGTTGCCGACGGCGCGGCGCCGTGGCTGGTCACGTGGTTGGTCACGTGAGAAGTCACGTGGTGCGGAGTAGCTGCTGCTGCCAGCGTCGCGGCGCGTCGGCGAAACCGAGCTGCCCCAGCTGTGCGCATGCGCCGTGTCAAGTGGGACTAAGATGAAGAAGGAACGTCCAGCGATACGGAGCGGCGAAAGACTTCCCCTCAGCAAGTTCCACTCGGCCAGCTGTAGCTATCGCGTCACTCCAGGATTAACCAGAGCTAAACCACCGCCAATTCTTTTTTTGTGTGTTTTGCCTGGCGCACACGTGTATGGTTGGCGAGGCTTGTCAAGCACCGAGTAATTCGCTGCGTTCTCGCCACTACTAGTTTGTATGTAACTTAAATAAAGACTGATTTGTTTAAGCTCAACAGTATGCTGCTTTTAGCACCGCTTTAATGCCGGGATGCCTTTCGGCCTGATCTCAAGAATCTGCTCACCGACAACTTGAGCTGAAACTTTTTCCACCTTTTACTGATACGAGCACGCCTTTGCACTATATTGAAATAATTTTTGCAAAGAGCTTAAGTTTCAGTTTTCTATATATCAATAAGTTTTCTGGACCTTCAAGCTCACGGCAGTTTCTGTCTTCCCCCGTATAAGAGTGCGAACACACTACTCAATCGATACCTATAAGCTTTGGATCTTGAGCTTAAGCTTACCATAAGATGCACTGAGAAGTATTAGCAAGAACCGAAATTTCTACCTTTTTTATTTATTATTATACTTAATTTTTCCCCGTTTTTCAGTTCTGTCTTTGGTAGACGCTCTGTAGCGGACGCTGTGAACTAGTGCTATTCATGAAAATGAGGCTGAGACCCCATGTTATTTTCATATTATATCTCTCAACCCCGTAGGTATCTGAACTTCTCAAGACTGAGAGATAAATACGATTACTATACGGGCTAGTTGGTTATAGTCTTGAGGGTAACAGCGAAAAAGACAGGAAAAAAAGCGGGAGGGACAAAAGCTGTTGCACTCAAGAAAGCGAGAGGTTAAGCCGCCTACTCGTTTTCCGCCTGGAACTTGCTCATCCCTTTCTACCCGCAACACTGCAGTTTTTTGTCAAAAACTGTAGAACTCACGGGCATCTTGTAAAATCCTAGAATTGTGCCCTGCAGTTCGACGACTTGAGCGTTCTTTGTTTCGAGAAATGTGATCAAGCCGATGAATATGGGAGCCAAACCTTTCGATTAAGAGGCGAACACGACGTTGGCGTGACTGTTCTGTTGCATCCATCCCACAGGAGGTATGTGTGAGAATGGCGATTGAGGCAGGATAGCTACAAACAATGTGCGACATGCGCGTATTTTATCATATGGCGCTATTTTCGTGTCTTCTGAAGAAGTCCCGCTGTCTTAATATAAACTTTTAAATACGCCCAGCGATGCTGGGAGGCATGGAGTACCTAGATTCTAACACATCACCTCTTCTAATCGCTACATTTTTCAACATTTTTGTAATACATTAGTGCACTGAACAAACAAACAGAAGACGTGTTTGCTAAAGCTGCTCGTTTATTATGATCCTACCGGTGTTATCGATGCAGGTTCGCAATTCATAAGGTGCTAGTGAAATGCATGCCGACTAATGCAATTAAGTGGCCAAGCCTGCCCTACGAGGCGGAAGCGAAAAGCGATCTCTCCCGCTAGTGCAACCACCGATGTCACACAGCCTAGTGCATAGATAGTGAAGTAAAGCTGGAATGGATCGGTTGCACCGGTGCCTCCTGGTTCCACATGTGCGAGCCGCCTGCGATGAGGAACGGCCTTCTGCAATGGCCAGGAGCAGGCGACGGTGCTGGTACCTGCGGGTGGAGAACGAAGTGATAAAAAGCACACAATCCAGTAAGCTTAAAGCAAAAGGCAGTGAACATACGAAAATGAAGAGAGTCTCATGGGTGACACTTCACTCAAGCGATGCATGCTTTCTTGCAGAACAAAAGCGACGCTTACACAAGGGTTTTTTTCTGTGTATCTACTTAAATTTCTTCTTTTTCTCTCTCCTCTCTGCACTGGAAAACATGTCAGCGAATAAAAAAGAACCTATGGTTGAAATAAATACGTCCTGATAAAAAATTTCTTGAATTCAAGCTTTCCTTTTCATATCGTTTTTCCTTAGCTGCCTCCTTGCTTGGCATGCATTCCGCGTCAGCGCACAAGGCTGATAGTCGCAATTGTGCGTAGTGAAAAATAGGTCCCACAGCAGACGACAAATGATCACAACAACAAGGACGGGCAGTAGACCAAAACTGAAGATGACTCCAAAAAATGTAATATATTACACAGTTGTTGAAAAACAAACACTTCCATGCAAAGAAAAAAATTGAGGGGTAATCAACTGAATTCATATGGAAGAAATGCGAGAGCATGCTTCTATACTTTCTCCTCCTTCGTGCAATAGTTCTCTGTGACGCCTGCAACAGAAACTGTACCACTACGACCCCTACCACTACCTGCAGCTTCAGTAAGCACCTTTCTTCACTAGAACAAAATCAATATCACCTCTCACTCGAGTGTCCTTAACAAGTTGCTATCACCGTTGCTATATTAGAGTCGACGTTTTCTACTAGCTAGTGCTATAGCAGCTGGCAGGTGTAGCGCTGGCAGGTGAAAAGCGGCCACTCCACTTAAACGCAACCCACCCCCTGACACGGCTGGCAGGTGAAGGCTTTACATAGACGCTGACGCGGGACAGTTCTCGCCGTCATGGCCTTCCTAATGTTCTCACATTGATAATATCTGCAGGGCGTACCACTCCTGAGTGAATGCGATTCCGCACGAAAAAAAAAGCACCTTAATATTTCATTATGGAACGGAGAAACTAGAAAATCAAATTATATATCTACTAAGGCTATTGTCAGTCCGCTGATAAAATGCTTCGTGCTCACGCGGATATTATCTATTTCCATTAGCTCTCTCACTAACACATCACGGTGTCTAATAAGAATTACGAAACAGATCTGCAACTTCCACATTGAAAGGTGTTATGTCGAAAGGATCCCCGGCGGGTTTACGGTTCCCAGCGTAGACCGTGAACATACGGCCGTGCGAACGTAAACATCCGGACACTTGTCATCACCCGACCGCAAAGAGACACAAAACGGTGCGCCCGTATCAATCGCTGTGATCGCCCTGGTGACTGCAGTGTCTATTGGTCCTTGGCACCACTGCAGTCATTGAGCAATAGCATGAAACTGGCAGCATGACGAAGCATTCTATTAGTGAATGCCTAAATTTGCAGAGCATGAACACTTGGCTACTGTTGCAAGTGAGCCACTGCAAAGGCCAATATTATAGCAAATCCCCGTTTAACCAATTCTTTTGCTTTCTTACCATCACTTTCATATCTCGCATTCCCCCATGAACCAGCGGCCCCTATGCACACATCTACAACGTAGGCATATAGCTTTCGCTAATTTAAAAGCGTGCCGCCACGCAAACAAGGACGCTGTGTAACGAATATATTGTTCAGGAATTGTCACAATTTTTAAAGGCAACATTAAAAAGGCCAGGATATTTGTCAGCAGTTAAAGACGGTTTTTCCTGTTCGCGCGGAATGTCATTCTCCCGGATCTCCCCGGCGAACACTCGGACCGAAATAATGGACTAGGCGACAGGTGTAACCACACAGACGCACATTTAATACACCCTACGTGACACACAGACTAGCACACAAAACTAACAAAACACAAAACACAAAGACTATAAATACGCACGACCCGGGAACACTGCTACCAGCGTCTACTACTAGCGTTCAACTATTAGTGGTCGGCGTTCGTGCTCAAGGTTGGTTCGGTGCGGCTGCGGCGTTGTATGGGTCCAGTAGGCGGCGTCGAGGCGGCGTTCGACGTGCTTGGGCTGGCTTCACTGGCGGCGTCGCTGGATGCGTCGTACAAGCTCCCGGTCCAAGCGCCCGTGGAGATGATGCCGGTGTTGTTGGCATTGGGGGTACGACCCGGATGGGTGGCAACAGCGCTGGAGGCACCCCTGGCCGTAGCAGATGGTAGCGTCCTTAGTTAACTCCCCGGAACGGGTTCAGGAACGGCAAGAAGTCCACGATGCGAAGCCGTAGAACGCGAGCTCACCGAATCAGTAGCCGGCGTCGCTCTCGTCCAGCCGAAGCGTCCCTGACCCGCCGGAGCCTCCGCTTCTCTGTTCTCCCCCCCCCCCCCCCCCGTGCCTCGCTTTCCCTCGCCCTTTTATACCCTCGGTGTTAATCCACGTAAGTCTTATCGTCGTCTTCTCTTCTCCACCAACCATCTCTCTCCACCTCACCGAATGCTTCTTCTTCATCTTTATTCTTCGGTTAATCCATGTCGTCCTCTTCACACCTCTTTCCTTCGTAATTTTATTTTGAACTCCTTATTATATGTGACAGTCATATTCAAAAAAGCATAGCTGAAAGATGGTTGTTATTCCGTCGCAAGGAAGAGCCATCACCAAGCTATGCATTTCATGTAAATTGCGACAGTTCATATGGTGGCGTCAACCCACTATTAACTGATGGGCACATTCTAATTAGTCCGTTGTAGCTGTTAAACGGTAGTGATACCTCAAATATCTCTAGAAAAATGCGCTATTTGGAATCGCCTGAATAGTTTCATCTTCACCTCACAGGCCGTTGAAAATGTTTTTCGAACAATGGCGTTAATTTAAAAAAAAACGTGTATTCATTATTTAAACTATGGAAAACGTCTTTTCAGATTCGAAGGAACCATATTTACCCACATTGGTTTCACGTCATTGTTGGCTGTGAGCTCAAAATTACAGGATTGAGCTTCTCTGCTAAAGAGCGCAAATTCGAAACCCTCTCCCTGTCCTCATTCTCCCTTCATTTTTCATTTTCTGTTAATTTCTCAATTTTTCTTGTTTTCGGTTTGTTTTTCTTTTTTATTTTTATTCATTCTTACAGTTTGTTTTATTTGTTTCTTTTTTCAGTACGCATACGTTGCTTAATCAACATTTACATTTTTTGTTTTATTTGCAGTTAGTGCGGACAACTTCCGTCTACAGCATCCGTCTGCTACTTGTGTCTGCAACTTCCGGCTACAACTTCGCGCCACAGCTTCCGCCCACAACTTCTGTCTGCAACTTCCGTCCACGCCACTCATGAGCCAAGAAAGGCTTTCGCCTTAATAAAAAAAAAGATTACCTGCCGACTGGTTGGCAGACAAGTGACGGCCTATTTGGTTTCTTTCCTATGAGGGCCTTTTGTGCCTGTTCCATTGCTTGAATTATTTCTTTCAAGCAAAAACGGCATCTTTGTGAGGTTGTATAGCTCGAAATGACCAGTGCGATATTTAGGTATTAGAAAAAAAACGGCAATATTCATCGATATAACATCGCCAATTCTCCTCGGGAATACAGCCTGGATTCTCATGTTGAAGATAACGACGCCGTACTTTTTTAATGCACGTTTATAAGATGGCAACTTTCGGCTAGATATCGAGCTTTACGTGCCATTGACATCCGTAATAATAATAATAATAATAATTGGTTTTGAGTGAAAGAAAATGGCGCAGTATGTCATATATCGTTGGACACCTGAACTGCGCCGTGAGGGAAGGGATAAAGGAGGGAGTGATAGAAGAAAGGAAGAAAGAGGTGCCGTAGTGGAGGGCTCCGGAATAATTTCGACCACCTGGGGATCTTTAACGTGCACTGTTATCGTACAGCACACGGGCGCCTTAGGTTCTTAGCAGTGGCCGAGCAGTGGCCGAGCGCCCTAGCCACTGAGCCACATCCGTAAAAGCCAACTTGCCGTTTCAGCACATACAGACCACACATCTATTCACTCATGCGCTAAAGTGCTCACTGAAGAACACTTAGCGGCAATTAGTGCGAAACATTTTCGTTGCAATCTGGTTCAACATTTGCAATAGATTCGGATATATCACGCTTATCTAGTCTGTAGTGATCTAAGAATCATTAACTATGGTAATAGCTACATGCGCTACATGCGACCTGTAAGCGCACATACTGCGTGGGAGACGGGGACTGACCTTCGCGTAAACATGTGATGGGGGTTCGTCAGATGGATTTCTAAACGCTGCTGGCAATATGGTATCTAAGGTTGCTTGAAGCATGCTGTTGGTGCGCCCACTGTCTGAGCGTTGTCCTACTGTTTTCGCGTAGTCTTCCCTCTCAATGTTCAAGCATCAATTTTATGGATCGCGGTAATGTAGCTTCGTCGCGCGCAGCGCGCTCGCTCTCGAACATGTGATGCCATTTTGCACAGAGCCGCGAGCAAAATATCGTCGTCCAAAGCTGTGAAGCGCGATACGAACAGAACAGCAAGAAAGACCTTGAAACGCCCTTAATTAAGCAAATGCAAATCATCCTGAAATTGCTGTAGGGCAATCTCGGCAAGCACGGTAATAAAAAAAAGTAAGGGGACAAAAATCAACGCCTTGAGGCTATGACGGGACACCATTATTAGCCATTTTCCACATTTTGGCTTAATTTGGATGTCCTTGTAATTACGCGCGCTCATTAGCATAGAGTAATAGGCATATCTATACCCCGTGATACGCCACTAGACACAAAAGTCTCCTTTTTGCCAAGTCAAACGAACGTGAATGAATGGCCTAGAGGTAAGGTGTGTGACTCGCAACCCAAGGGTTATGGACTGGATTCCTAACAGATTACTCTTTTTTTTCTAGGTCATAACAATGTACTTGAAATTATTATATGACACGTTGACTTGGCAGACGCAGTACAACCTCATAGTCACAATTTAAATCGAGTTTTATTCGCTGTCATTCTACGACGCAACGTGTCACGTCACAACCCTCTCGGCCAACCCAGAATTAGTGTGAGAACGCGCGCGGCTTTTCCTCCTTACGTCCGCTCTAACGCTGTCGCGTTTAAAAGCCGCAACTGGTGACGTGGCCAACCGTCCCATTGCGGGAGCGCCAGGATAGAGACCAAGCGAGAGCGCACTGCTGGGAAAACTGCAAGTATGCGCGAAGCCAAAGCCTGAAACGTGCGGAAGGACGAAGAGAGGGCGAATACTATCCGGACGCTGATACGACAGACTTGCTCGAACAGATGCACCGTTCTGTGCCCAGATTTTTCTGCAATATAAAGCACTCACTGTAACAGGCTAAAAACACACACAATCATTGCAAACGCATGCATGGCTGCATCATTTCGTTAATCACTGCGCCCACAGTAAGCGCCCATTAATCACCGCACCATTCCTGTATGCGGCTGAATATTTTTATGTGTGGAGGACCGGCTTGAGCCACCAAGTGCTCAAATTGTAGACGAAACTAAGCACCAACGTCACTTGATTTGAAATATGCATTGCGGGTACTTGACATGCTGCAGAATTGCTCGCCTAGCACCAGATTCCAACGAGAGGCGGTGGTAATCTCTTCATCTGTGCAGGTTGAGGAAGCAACGTGGGTCCTCTCACGGGTTTTTCTGTAGCACACAGACATATCACCGTTGTCGCCTAAATTGTAAGGGCAATGATCCATAGCCTTACCGATAACAAGGCGCGCAGGAGGTATGGGTTCGGCAGAGCGTGCGGTCGTCACGTATTGCATCCAATCTGTGCTCAAGCACGGACACAGTTGGCCTCTCTCCAAACGCCATTGGAGTTCACTCAATGCGTTAATGCACGCCGCCAGATTCTGGGTGCTGCGAATGGCTGTGATGCTGCTCTGGATGTAATTTCCGAGAATCATCATGCCTACAGCCCATAATGCTGTTGCGAGACTGCGGTAAGCGAGGCAGCTTGCAGCAGACAGTGCACACGCGAGCAGCAACAAAAGGGCTGTTACGGAAAAAGAATCCCGCTTGCCAAACAACAGATGATACCTAATAAGTGAGAATCCAAGTACCCAGCTCACACTAGCACTGATTGTCAACACCAGGTAAAAGAACGGGCACGAGGAATCAATCCACTAAATTTCGGAGGATACTCTTGAACAGTTGAAGTAACAAGGAGGCGCGGGAGAGTGATAGGCGTATACAAACACGTATCCCATGGCAAGCAGGCTTCCTCCAGAGGGCGATAGGACCATATCTACGTCTTTATATCTCACCTCCTTCCACGAACTGACAGCCTTAAATTCTAAGGTGGTGTTGAGGCTCTTGTAACCATCAACCAGTGCCATTTCTTCGGAGTGTGCTCTCACACCTGCGCCGAAACCGCCGTAAAAGGCCCAAGCGGCGGACAAGCTGTTCTGTTTAAGAAGCTGGGCCAACGAATTTTCCTCCTGAAGGAATAGTGCAGATAGCGTAACAACCTTGCGGGTCTGACATCGACGGAAGTGGGTCAGCCGGGATATTAATAGTCAGAGTGTTGACGCTGACGAGCTGACAGAGCCCGCTGTAGAATTCTTCCAAAAGTTCTTCGTGCAATTCGCTCCAAGTAACCCAGCGGATGTGCGCCTGCATATACATGAGGACCAAAAAGGCGCATATATATATATATATATATATATATATATATATATATATATATATATATATATATATATATATATATATATATATTGACACTCGAAAAGGCTGCTGCTCCAGCCGAAACGTCGTGAATTAAATCCTGTTGTGTTTCTTCAATTTTTGGTGATTGTGTATATATATATATATATATATATATATATATATATATATATATATATATATATATATATATATATATTATATATATATATATATATATATATATATATATATATATCATTTCTATTTGATAAAAATGGTACAAAGACAGTTTTTTTTCAAGGCGCTGACTGTTGTGTCAGAGCGCTCACTAACTGGACTGCAAGAGGCATTTCTTCGGCTAATGGGCTCAGGCGCTCCATGTCTGAGGGGGAAATAAACAAGCACAGGCCTAGTGGGAGATGGCTTTGCTGTGGCCATGATGCTCACAAAGGACGAGTCCACGTACTTCACCGGACGTTGGTAAATGCAGGAAAATGCGGCACACTGGCTCAACTAGAAATCCCGCTAAGCTTGTTCTTCGACGCACTAACAACACTGCCGTCTGAAGCTGAGCCCGAAAGTGTTCTCTGACAAAGCCGCAAATATCCTCGAAGTGGAGTCAGCTATAGGCTTTTCTTAGTCTCTTCTCCTACCCTGCACCCGTCTGCAATAAAATCGTAAACCGACTAAGTAGGATGTGCAAACGGCGGTTTCTTCATCTCGATGTGCGGAGCCTGGCAAAAATAATCCTGCAATCATGAAAAAAATTATCTTTTCTCTTAGCGCCTGCAGCAGCTCACAATAATTGTGGCTGCCATGTGTTGAAATACAGCGTTGCTTGGCAACCAGTGCTACACCGACAGCGCCGTTTCGTGGCGACCGTTGAGGGAGAAGAAAAACTCAATTTCCATTTTGAAAGTCAAAGATTCAGTCAACGTGCACCTTTGTGTTTTTCGAATATTCCGAACAAAACACTTCCATGTTTTATTTCTTCCTAATTAAACCCTCTCTCTCTTTTTGTCTCCGAAACATAATTCGAGGCGGGAAAATACAAGCAATAGGCCTATGTCAAAACTTCTATAGCACCAGATATATAACAGTGGAAGCCATTCAGAATTTGCTCATACTTCACAACACACGAGTTTCTTTTTACGAAGGTGGTGTTTTTTTTTATTGAAGGCCACACCAAGGGCCAGAAACACCATGCGTGAATAGGGGTTTTGTATTACATATGCAGCCAGAAGGTCAAGCAATCTAGCTAGGTTGACATAAAAGTCGAAAAAAACGTTCTTTTTGCAGACAAATTAATTTTAAGATGGAGTCAACACGAAGTGGCAAGAAACGCTTGCTGGCTGTCGAATAATGCAGCTGCATAAACTGCCTGTAGAATTATTGGTACAGAACATATGGAGGCACAGAAGGGTCATGCAATATGTAGGACAAGGTTAATGGCAGCCCATGACGACCATAATGGCTTATTCAATTCCGCTTGTGTCAGTGCGGTAGGGGCCGCTATTCATTTTTTTACGCAATTACACTAGCGGCGAGGTTAAAGGAACATTTAGAAAAATTTGAATTACAATGTATCCAAAGAATATAGACTTATAAAGACAAAGATGTCAAATTCACTGAAAACGTCTATTCTATAAGCTACGAGCTTACCAGTGTTTTTCTCCGCGGATCGCAGAGCCTGGGCTACATTGACTTCAAAACAGCGTCAGTTCTTTCTTTGCTCACATCACAAATTTTGTTCCCATGGCAGACAAATTTGTACATCAAAATTGCTCATAAATCAATGAGTCTTTCGCTGCCGTGAAAAGTATCAACACAGGCGGATATAGCCCTTTTGGCCTTTTATTGCTGCTCTTAGTAAATGTAAAAACAGCATCAAAGGAGACATGGCGCCTGGACCAGCAACGCTTTGCCAGGCATAACGCCAATTCAAGATAAATGAAAACGACCTCAATGCTCAAACGAAAAATAAACAATTTAAAAGAGAAAGCAGCGCAGTGAAAAACAAAAATATAACTAAAGAAAGAACAAACAAAAGGCACATCATGGGCAAAGTCACAGTCACGGGCAGACAGACCACGAGTGCAGGCCACGACGAAAAAAATACATCAGAAAACCAAAGTCGCAGTCTAGTCGAGGTCTCAGAAACAATCACAGACAGTCAAACCAAAGAGTGGAGTCCATGGCGAAAACCAGGGAAGTAAAAACGTAATGAAAACAAAACAAGACATAACGGAAGTCACAACACTGTCAAGGTCAAAGTTACACAGTCAAATCACAGCATGCAGGCCACGACGAAAGGCACCCATGCCCAACAAAGGAGCATGGAGCCCTCCTCTGTGCAGAGCTTGTGAAAGAGAAATGAGAGGGAAGAATGAAATTTGCGTGTATAATCAGGAATTGTGTTTCTTATCAGGTGAACCATTTCGCGGAGAAGAGTACAAGCAGCAGGCTCTCTCAGAAGGGAACAATTTTCGCCGATAACAAACAATAAATGAAGTAGTCCCCAGTGTCCGTTTAAAGCATAGTCGGCTGCCATTTATTCAGTTTTCCATTCTATTAATGGTGCGGTTATATGTGAATGCTAAACGTGGCTCCACTTCCGCTCCAGATGAACTGGCCAAGGGCCACAGTAGTTTTGCTACAAGGGACATTTTAGGCGAATAGCTGGAATTGCACGCGGAATATATTTCATTTACGTTTGATGTTTTCGACCAGAACAGTGGCAATAATGGTGCCGTCAGGGGTTTTTGTGAACACATGTACTGCTGAAATTGTTTCCGTCCGCTTCTTACCGCCTCGCTCCAGTTAAAATCCTCACGGAGCATGTCTGATTATTTTATTGGTGATTCTTTGCTCCTGCACCATGTCTGCGTGATGTTGTGTAATGCATCAGAAGGACACAATTAGACGTTGTAAAGCCAGCAACAACAGGCGGCAAGCTTGTTTCTTACTCTTGTAAGTCGCAGGTAATATCTACGCACAAAAATACTGTTTTTTCGTGAAAACTCATAGCTCGCAATGCTGCACTTCCGGGGAAAAAACATACGACTTTATGTTTGGTGTCCATGTCCGGTTATTGTGGCACTTCTTAAGAATACCTCAAAATAAATAGTCGTATCGAGTACCAAAGTCGTTTGAGAGGCAGGAACATAGCAGCAATAACACAATAATGCACATCTGCCATTGATACTAATCCCGCTAAATATGTGAAGAGCCTTACATTCGATTGGTTTTTAATCAGGGCTGAAAAAAACACGCTGCATTTTTAAAGTATTTGTTTTACAAGGCTGAACCTTTTGGGCCGGCGTTCTAAAGATACTGTGCCATTCCGGCTCTAATAAAATTACAAGAAATTTTAACCATGGCAAACGTAGAGTTTTAACATACTAGTGATATATTTCTGTGCAATTTAATTTGCGTCTTCACTACATAAACTGGCTTTGTAGAAGTGTTTTGCCGATGCTAAACAGGCTAAACCATTGAAAAACGGCTATTCCCTTTTTTTCCGGTGACTCCTTTACACGGAAAGCTGTGCAAATTCCTACTAAGACCCTATCTTCCCTGCCATTTCAGCCGTAATTCAAGAGGGTCGATATAGTTTACCGTACTAGGCTAGGGAAACTCAGCATAACGGAGCAGGGTCCTTGTTTGCTGATTCTTGTTCCCCCCGAATACAAATTGGCAAAACCCTGGCCGTTTTGATTTCGTTCTGCCGCAAATCAGAGCGCACTTTGAAACGTTATTGCAATGTTTACTTTGCAACGTTTAGTACGAGCTGAATGCACCAGACCGGTGGAGTACTCTCGGCAAGCTGCATTTTCTCCAGCAAGTAACTGACCTCTGCGTCGTTGCTGCCGCCGTTCTGTATTTCGTCACCTGGAAAAGTGTAATGCGGTTTGTGCATTGCACAGCTTCACCATGACAACGTAGCTAATAACAACACAGTTTCCCTTTCCAATTGGCTACGTCGCACTCGAGATCATCTCACTCTAGCCGTAACATTTTTAGAGCACAGCTCTTAAGCGCCCGTCCCTGCGTACAGCTGCCGGCCTTGGCGTCGCCGGGGGACGAAAGATGGCGATAGCAAAGAGAGCGCGAGGAGGAAACGGCGGCGGCTAGAAGAGTAGAAAGCAGTAGCGCGCGCGGTCGTCTGCTTGCCTTGAAGTGACATATAGTATGCATCGCTGGCCAGAGATGACGCCACTATCAGTGCCACCAGCGCTCTACCGCTACTGCGATAGCGAAGAGAACGCGAGGAAGAAAACAGAGAAGGAGATAACGGCGGCAGCTTTAGGGGTAGAAAACTCTGCATAGTTTCGATTTCAAATGGTTCAGCACAGCTGGTGACTGAACGATACCTAATGTTTAAAAAAAAGAAAAACCGGAGGTTTTTTCACGGCGGCTTTTTCATTTGGATAGAGCTGCCATGACAACGATACTACGTTAGCAGTTGGCTATGACGTCTGGATTGTTTCGATTGCTTCAACAATTGAATATATGAAAGTTTACTAACCCTGGCAGCGTGAAGAATAAAGGAGAAGAGGCCGCTGATCGAAACCCAGACTTTCGTCGACACTTCCTACGTGAAGCATTGTGTAGAGCAGTAGAAAAGGTGCGCCGACTCCACCACTCATTCTTCAGAGGTTGCAGCGAGCACAACCAATGCTATCTCTTGGGTGCGCCTCGCATTCGTATTGCGTGAGGCGCACCCTCCGGAAGCGCCCCGAATGCGTTAGGAGCCACGAGTGCACCCCTTGCAGAAGCCATCGCCAAACCAGCCCCCGCTTTTAAAAAATGCAAGCAAACGCATTCGGCTGCAAAGAAAGAATAAAGTCATCTCAGTAGTCTTCTGATCAAATAAATACCTTACCATCACGATCGTGTTGCAGTTTTACACACTCAAAAATTGTGTGCACTGGAAATTGACAAGCCCGCTTTTATTTTTTCTGAATGTTTCACCTGAAAAAAAGAAAGCACAATAATTTACAGGATAACAGCAATATACTTTCCGCTCACTTCATGCACCGATTTTAGCAATTTTTTTCTTTTTTCTAAATTTGTCGCAGCCCACTTTAACGAAACTTAGTTGTCGTTGTGCGCAATCGTACATTGTTGACCGATATAGCCAGTGGACAAACCGTGGTGCCTCGTCAGGTATTACCGATACTGGAGGGCCAGTTCTGAGCGGCGGTTTACGGAAACACTTATGTGCTAAGTGCGAGAGAAGATCCCGGGCGAAAAGCTCATCCATTTAGGGCCACATTCCTCGTTTGAATACACTGAGCTGACAAATTTTTGGTCAGGTCTGTATATGTCGAATTCCTCACCCAAAACATCAGTTGCGATCTGCTCATTATCCTCTAGGTCTGCTGGAAAATGGTTCAAAGCTACGGCAGTAAAAATGACTTGCTAATCACACGAGTCACTACCGTTCTGAAGATGCTACTAATATATTTGGAATATATATGCTACAGATACTTCACAATGAAAGTCTGAAAACTTAACTTGTACAAAAAGCAAAGCCCTTTCAGTTGTTTTATTCCACGCAATTCAATAACTTTGGATTATAGCGGTGGTCCAATTTTCTTTTATTAAAGCTTTTGATAGCAGCTTGAATTCTGATAATGGCAGTTCTGGACCATTTCTGTGTGCCTGTGAGCGTTGCCTGTGGCCGGGCAACATATCTATCGAAACCGCACCTACAAGCATATCGTAATACGAAAAGTATGCCTCTCGTTTTAAAAGCCCATTGACAGACCCAGATTGAATTAATTCACTTTACAGCGTAACTCAACAAATCGTGAAGAATTAACTGAGCGTTCTCGAAATCAAAGTAAGAAAAAATTTCCTTTGCAAAAGCGTCAATTGCAAGGGAGTACCAATGTTTTTTAGGGCGAAGCACACTCCAACAGCCCGTAAGGGGCTCCCTTGCAGCGCTGGAGACTAGCAGCCTCCTCGGTTTTTCCAGCAGTTATCAGCAGGCTTGAGCACAAAAAGAAGATGATAATGTCGCCTTTCGAAGTGCTGCACATGATGCATTTTCATCTCAGCCATCCGTTCGTTGTAGAAAGGTGAAGGTTCACTGGAAACACAATTTTAGACCCGTGAACAATGCCCACAATCAATCACAACCACGCAGTGACACAGCATATCCACCTTTTTATCACTCAATACTCAATACCACCTGCACAGTTCTCCAACCGCATAGGAAAGACTACACGAAAACTAAATGGTCGTACAGTGAAGTTACACTCAGCACATATTGGGATCCCCAATGAACGCCATTCTACCTGGTCGCCCTTCTATTCGACTCGCCATGAATTTTACTGCAAATCCCCGGCGTGAAACTTGTGCTCTAAGAGAAATAAGTAGTGAAAAACAAGTACCAGAAGTACCAGATCATTTCTAAATGCGCATTGGGCACGCTTTTATCGATAGCAGTCATTGCCTTCTTGTTACACCGCTCTTTGTAAGCATCTGGCGGAACTGCACCTTGCAGTACTGGTCCCCCTGAGGATATCATTAAGATTTACCGGAACTTCGAAGTATTGACTCCAAGCAGTCATACCGACGGCCCATGAAAAAAAAATGCCGCCTTGTACATGTGTCTTCTATACCTGTCGGCAGCAGCGGACCATATTTCTCTGAATCATCAGTATCATAAGTTGAACCTCGTACCAAATAAACTACCGTTCAAAGAAAAATCGGAATGACCGTGGGTCCACTCAACTCTCACTGGTATCAGTTCAAGTTCCACTGAAATAGAAAAGCACTCTTCGCTCCCATCTCCATACGAGCACCGTTCCAGAGAGACTATATAGCTGGAACTTATAAGAAACCAAAGAAGTTTACAAGAAATCAACTCAGGCAGAGCAGGAAAGGGAGGTTAATTTCGCAGTTGAGAGTACTACATAAGAAGAGGTGGCCCAGCGATATAATCCACCAGCCATGCACGGTAATAGATTCGTGCTGGCGGAGTTTCGTATCCAGTTCGGAAGAACTTTTCTCGTATATGAAGGCTATACGAAGATAAATTTGCGTTAGATTTATCTTCAGACTCGACGTCGATTTTCCCGCGGTTTCAGAGCGATATTCGAGTAAAATTGCGAAGATGGGAGCTAGACACAGAAATAAACAGAAGGACGGAAAGGCAGGGAGGTTATCCAGGTGATGTCCAGTAGGCTACCTTACACGTGAGGAGGGGAACAAAGAGAGAAAAAAGGAAAGAAAGAGCGGCAACGAAACGAGTTTCTCACGTGTCCATCGACCACTATGACAAGGAGAGAGAGAGCGCAAGATTAAGGCTTAAAGTTTATAGTCAGGAACTCAACCACGAGTCCTTTAATAACTAAAGCTAAAATGATGCAATGCCTAAGGGCTTCGTTACGGTTGTTTGGGCAACAAATGCATGAAAAACTTATTTCCTAAGCGATGCATTTTGAGTGGGGTGCCGTTATGTGACCGTTTCTTGTTCGAAACGAACGTCAATGCTGTGAACTTTAACGGACCTGCTCACGAAGGTGTTCCCGAGAAAGCCAGTCGGCATGCATGAAAAGTGCAAGACGAAGCCTAGAAACGTATTATTCGCTGCACTATTCGGCCCATTCTTTCAAATGCAGTGATTTGTGTCCTACTGGGTGGTGCCTGCTCCTAAAAGATATTTTTATGCTGCTCTTTACGATATAAAAATTATGTGTTGCACGGACTCCATCCTTCAATAGAACAGGTTTTTGTAGCGATAGCTACATAACGGTAGCATTTCGAGCCTTCACCGCCGCCCTGTGGCTGCGCTGCCACCCTGTGGCTGCGCCACCACGCTGTCCCGTGGTTGTTCACGCTGATGCGGAGCCGCTGCCGGCGGTGCGGCGCCGTGACTGATGACGTGGTTCGTCACGTGACCAAGTTTCACTCAGCCAGCTCTAGCGATCGCGTCACTCCAGGTTTAACCAGAGGTAAACCAACGCCAATTTTTTACAACATAAGTGAAGACAGACTCGTACCGTGTTTTATTTTGACTTTTTTCTTTTCATCTTGAACCCATCGCTTCAGTGGGAGTACACACTGTGTTTGACATTACATTATCCGCGGACAATGAAGTCTTTTGCTGGCCATTATGTCTGCACTACGTGTTTTTGTATTTAGTTTCCTTTCTACGTGTGTAATTTCAACCTACATCTCTTCCTGCGAAGTGCTGTTCCGATTAAGGTTAATAAAAAAACAAATAAACATGCGAAACATCTGGACCTGACTTTCTCCATCTTGTTCAAGAGTTGAAACTGCGGGAGCAAGGTCACGATGCGCGGTATTTCATTTTTTTTTCTCTTTTATTCCCTGCAAACCGGGAGAGAAATACGCACAGACGAGTACTAACCACATGACTACGTAACTAACAATGACAACAGCAACAATGACAGCAACAATAGTCATTCTGGGCGGCGCATTTGTCCCAGGAAAATGGTCAGTCATCAAACAGAACGCATAAACAACCTTCGTCATGGGCAGGTTCTCTTACACTGATCCTAAAAATATGAGCAGCAAGCTTCGATGATGTTTGCTTTCATGTCTTATCAAAAGTGCACGTGTGAGGAGCATGATTAAGCGATCTTCGCATCGTGACCCTGCTGTTACTTTGACGCATTCCCTCTCAGCTTTTCCTCCTGCTTTCAAACGCCTAAGTGTCGATGTTCTAAGCTTCGTACGTATATTTCTAGGAATGCGTGTAATCCGTCATAGCACGGTTGCACTTTGCGAACATCCTGCCGCGTCAGCAACACAGTCTGTTGTTGTTTTTTTTTAAGTAATGAATAAGGCATAAAGTATGTAGGACGCCTCGGAGCTTCGGGGTAAGCAATGCTTTCTAAATTCACACTTCTATAGTGTGAACACAGGGAGACAAGTGTAACGAATTCGCATGCGCACAGCCCAATGTATCTAACCTTGTTTTTCGCGCGTAGACAACATACCATGCAAGATGTACGTACCCCAATGAACGCGGGAAGAATATGGCGGCGCGGTGCTCTTGCGTTTAGAACCAAATCATGTGCCAGACCATTAATCTTTGCCTTCCGACGTCGGCAGCCCAAATTCCCTGAAGGCGAAGTAAGAAACGTCCATGTCTTGAGCGATGTCAGTATATTTTAAAGAACCACAGGCTTCTTTAATTAACCCGAGCCTTCCACTTCGACGTCGCTCTTGCCACAAATGCCGTTTCGGGATGTTAAACCACCCTTACTAAGATGCCAGTATCCTTCGATGGGATACCTTGCTATATACCGAGGTGTTCGCTTTTAATTCGCACACCCTCACCACTAAATCAATGCATAAATGACAACTGGGTTATGTTTTTAGACAACTGTATGATTTTGAAGCTTTTAAGTTAAGTACATTTCCGCAAAGCTTAGTAATGTTTATTTGTTCATGCTCAATTGCGCCGGCACAAGGCTTTAGCACTTTGTAGCGAAAGATGGGATTAGGTTTATCTCTAATGATGTCAGCAGCCCACAAGTGCTTCTACATTACTCCAGGTTTCAGTAGTTGTTTTTGGTACCTTGTATCGGTGGTTATTTTTTGCCTTTGATTGGGGCGCGGCTGGCAGCAGTGGTGATTCTGATTCGCGACGACCGCCGAACAGTTTTGTTGCTATCGCCACCGCCGCGTTGTTCAGTTCTTTGTGGGGGCCATGAGTAAACGACTGTTTCTCTCGAAACACTTCCCCTGCCTTCCTACCGAGCAAACTGCATCATCACCACTTGGCATCTGACGTGACACGTGGCCGTGGTGGTTACGTTTAGGACAAGTGGTGGAAAGGCCAGTGAAGCCGACCAGATTAAACGCCATACTAGAAGCAGCAGTCGCCTCTTGGAACTGTCCCCTAAGCACTAACTTCTAGTGGACTGCACTTGACTGCAATGAAGAGCTGGACTATGAGCCAACTTTCACATATAACCACCGGGCAGCCAAGTAATTGTATCTTCCGAAGGTCCCGCTCGCTCTAATACAGAAGAATGGCTCGACTGTTTCGACCGTGCGGCCACCTTCATCAAATAGGAGGACACTATAAAGATTCAATGCGTCTTCTTTGCGCTGGGTCGACTTGAGTAAGTCTGGCATAAAAACAACGAGCCCCGCCTAGATCCATTCAAGCGGGACACATTGGCGAGTGTCTTAAACAGGGAGAGAACTGAGCTACTGCTCTTCACTTCATATTATTTTCCTTGAAGACCTCCTTCTGGAGGTATTACCTAAGGGGTGGGGTTACAGATATTTGGAAAAGAAACAAAGAAGTACAGGTCATTGGCTTTGGCAATGGGTTGACACGGCTACAAGAAATGTAGGTGGGCATGTGATGGCGACGACTTCGTGGGGAAGGGCATTCCAGTCCACAACTGCTCGTGGAAAAAAAGATGCTGAAAACATTGTTCCGCGAGCAACAGGCCGGGTCATCTGAAACGGATACGTAGCGCGGTGAGATCTGTGGGTGCGATGCACAATGTAAGGTTCTTTATTGAGTCAAGTGTGAAGAATTTTGTGCAGCAAACAAAGGCTGGCAATGCGGCGACGAAGTGAGAGGCTTTCAAGGCTGGAATTTTCCTTCAGAGATGAAATGCTGATGAAATACGAGTATGGCATGATGCACGAAACGGATGGCATGTCTTTGAATTGATTCAATCGCATTTGTTAAGTATATCTGAGGTGGGTTCCAAATGGAACTGGCGGGCTCGAGTTTGGATCTGATAAGTGTATTGTATGCCAGAAGTTTCACGTGTTGTGGTGCATGATGTAGGTGACGCTTCATGAAAGCTAAAGACCTGTTGGCAGATGATAAGATGTTAGTTACGTGTGTGCGCCAAGAAAGATCGCTGCAGAGGGTGATTCCAAGATACTTATTTGACTGGACGCGTTCTATGGAAGAGTTATCAATTTGATATGAAAAACCATGGGGGTTACGCTGCCCAGTAAAAGAAACGTGTTTACATTTTTTTGGCGTTTGAACTCATAAGCCAACGATCACACCAATCTTGGACTTGGTTGAGATCATGCTGTAGAGCTATTTGATCAGAGATATTAGTTATTTTTCGATAGATTATGCAGTCGTCGGAAAAAGTTCTTATCTGACAGTGTACATGAAGGGGTAGGTCATTTATGTATTATAGAAACAGGAGAAGGGCGAGTACAGATCCCTGCGGGACACCAGATGTAACAAGAATTGTGTTTGAGCTTTTGTTATTGACATAAACGAATGGTGAGCGCTTAGTAAGGAATTCCCTAATCCAGTTCAGAATATTAAGATGCAAATTTAGAGCGGCGAGTTTCAGTTTCAAGCGTTGGTGAGGTACCTTGTCGAAAGCCTTTCCAAATTCTAAGAATATTGAATCAGTTTGCAGGTTGAGATCAAGACTAGTGTGCAGATCGAAGGTAAAGATTGCTAATTGTGTCGCACACGAGAGGCCCTTTCAGAAGCCATGTTGCGCAGGACGAAAGAAGTCGTTTGAATCAATGAAGTTTATGATATGGGTGCAGGTGACATGTTTCATGACTTTGCATGGTACGCTGGTTAGGAGGATGGGGTGGTATTTTAATGGGGATTCTTTGGTACCTGATCTGTGTACCGGAATAACTTTCGCCGTCTTCCAGTCGTCCGGTAGAGTTCCTGTTGAAAGAGACTGTGAGAAGAATAGGAACAGATATATGGAGCATATGTCCGTAGCATTTATTAAGATTTTCGAATTTATGTCATCAACCCTAGCAGACGATGAAAGCTTAATTTTCTCAATGAAGATTGAGATGTCATGCGCATCGATGTTAACAGGGGATATTTCTGGAAACGTTGTCGGAGAAAAGCTGGGCATTTATTAGTGAGTTTCTGTCATGAACACTGTAGCAAAAACGCAATTGAAATTGTCGGCACAGTCAGCTTCACTGATCTCTTCATCCACGGGATTAGTAAAGATAATGACACTTGTCGCTTGTGGGGTTAGTATTTCCCAAAACTTTCTAGGGTTGTGTCTTAAGATTTGGGAGGTCAGTTTTAAAGAAAGTTTGTTTGGCGCTTCGGAGTGGTGTGTGGTATCGTCCTCGGCTGCATAATATCGTTGCCATGCTTCTGTAGTTGACTGCATTTCTGCTGGCCTATAAAACGTTTTTTCATTCTTTCCAATCTTTCGAGTCTTCGTGAAGCAAGGCTTCTGGCGATTGGCACGAAAACTTGTAGAAGGAAAGAAGTTGCATGTTATTTCGGTTTTCTTGTTTTTGAAAGTTGACGAACTGTCGGCAATAGCTTGGGGATGAAAAGTAGATTGGAAAGACAGCAGAAAAGCATGTAGTTCATAATTAAAAGCATCGTAGCTTCCTTTGTCGTTTACGTGGATAGTTTTGGTGAAGGTTTGGCGGGAGGTAGGAGCTATCTTAAAAATGGCATGAAAAACTTTGTGAGCACTGACTTCGCGGAGGTAGGTAAGTGACGTTAAATTTGCATATTCACCAGTATGACAGTCGTCAAAATTTATACTGAAGAATTGTAACGCCTCTCCTGGAGCGCCGACCCTGATAATACGAAGGGAAGTTACAATGCTCATTGAAAGGCGTCCATCAAAGAACCCTGAACTCCCTAACCCACTAATACAACCATCCGGCACAAATCTTCATGGCCCGTTCGGACACAGACACCTGCTGAGAGCAACAATTAGCAGGAGATTATGCAAGATGTTGGTCGCGAAGAACCAGGCCGACTGTTGCTGTCACCGCAGCAGCCTCAGGTAGCGGCGTCAATGTCATCATCCCCGATGAAGGTCAACAAGCACTGGCCGTTTCTAAGGCTACGAACATGATCCTCAAGCCATGACATACGTCGCAGCGATTCGGAGCACCAGACCAACCGCGAGCTCTGTTCCGGAGACTTATGTACCGCCAGTACAGCACCATAAACAAGAAATTCCATGACTGATTAGAGGTTCTCCGACAACCGTCCACTCTGCTTTCAGAGCATTGAGGCTGGCCACATCCTTCTGCACTGTGCATATTGGCGGATAGGGCTACGTGGATCTACTCCAAGGTACCGCTACGATATCCCGTACAACAACCTCTCGGAGATTCAGGACTACCTGTCATCGCAGAGACGACTACCTGTCATCGAACGTATTCTTCAGCTCTCCATCACTGTTCACAACACGATTTTCGTCCCCGAAACAGAACAATGTAGGAGCTATGCGAGGAGAGTCCCCCAGGTCCTGTAGGGCAACAAGACAGCAACCTTTCCAGGTGAGGTTGCTCACCAGAGGAACGACGAAGATCTACCACCGCCCACGTCACATGAAAACGCTGAACCCGCTGAGTCAACGACGCAACTCGAGTTCAAATTGTCATGGTCGGCCAGGGAAATGACAAGGGTGAACACCAGCTGCCGCGATCACAATGCACGGTGAAGCGGAGACAGGTCTTCGAGGTCAACGTTGTTGGGATTCAGGTAGCAACATCCCACCGCTGCCACCAGTTGTTGGGATTCAGGTAGCGTGACTGGGCCGGAGAAGAGACGAGGACGATTGGAGGAAAAAAACTTGGAAAACTTTATACAAAGACTATTTACATAATGTACAAGTAAGGGCAACTGAGAGTGTTTCTCAGTAAAGAGAGCTTCTTAGCAGTCGGGAGACTCTCCCAGCAAAGGGTATCTCTCAAGAGGGGGGCTCTCTTCTGGTACAAAACCAGCAGCTCCTTAAATACTCTTCGTATTCCCCAGATCCCTAGTTGGGGAATATAGTTCGAAGAATGATGTCCAATCACACGATGGCACTGATGGTACCACCCATGGCAGGGCGGTCCTGATGTTCTCTCGCAGCTCGCATACTGGCCACACTTTAATCACGCTCTGTGGTTGATACCAACCCTCTCAGGTTTATGCTGAATGAGTGTGCACCTGTTTGCTTCTGAGTGAGTCGTGAACAATGCTGCCGTGCATGGTCACACCCCAGCTTACTGTTCAGTCTGCCTTTTAATGCTGTTCTTGTTGTTGGATGTTGCAACCTGTCTCTATTGCGTATATTTGAGCAGCTGTGTCAACAGGGCCTTCTGCTACAACAGTTAGGACAAGAAAAATTCTGCAGTATTTTGTTTTTGATCTTGAATGCTGTATTTATCTTCACAACATGTTTTCCTGTGGCTGCCCATGCCAGGAATTCTTTCTCACACAGCAATGAGGATGGGCAAATATACTAAAAAGTTTGAGTTCTTGACCCTGAATGCAAAATGTAGTATCAAAACAAGTTCATAAACGTGGCCGTGCCAACAATGACTTTTGATTCACAACTCCAAGAGCCACTCATAGAGGTGACAGAGAGAGGGCCGAAGTGCCTATAGTAGCACGGCAGGGGAGGATATATGCGGTGGCGGTACCGCCTCCTCCCACAGCCACAAATTTTACTTAGGAAACCCCTTCTTCTCAGCAAAAACACTCCAAGAGATACATGTTTAAAATAGGACTGACCCTCTTTAAAAATGATCCATAAATCCACCCTTTGTAGTACTGCAACATAGCGTGTTTCACATCCACAGATCTAGTTTGGTGCATAATATATATGACCACAGCTTTTCAGACTGCTACTTGAACTATCCAATGGCTGCTGTATGTTTCACAGTGCTGTGCATTCAATGCTGTATTTCATGTTTCACGTGCAGAGCTGCAGCTGTATGCACAAATTTTCGCTCCTTGATGAAATACTAGCTTCTAATGTTATTGCATAGTAGCACACTTCACTTGTGATCAACAATACAGGCAATGAAAGTGAATTTATTGTACGTAATAATCTCATGGAAATATTTTTATTCAATATAACCACAGTCATCATTGAAATTCAGTGCACACGTGGATCCTCATTTCGCTGTGTGCTTTTTACCACAAATAACACTATCACAGAACGTGTGCACAATAAACACGTGTGAGAAAAGGTAGCCAAATTCAGTTAGAGCTTCGCCGTTTTCGCACTTTTTGCAATACTACCGATACCTGCACTGCAATGCCTGCTACAGGAAACTGGTCTCAAAATAGCACGCGATCAAAAATACAGACTTGACCTCGACATGAACAAATACACTTGAGCCCGGCACGCCACAGAGGAAAATAGCTTTATAGACGCTTGAGACCTTATACGCTTCAAACGGCATGCAACGAAGTTTCTGTATACTAAGAACAAAGCGAGCGCAGCTGCTTCCTTTACGATAGCGCTCTCCGCCCATGTTATGGCCCCCGCAGCTAACACAAGCACAATTTCTGAGAACCAAAAAAATCAACGCCACTTGCAGACGCTGGAGCGTTGCAAGAACACGTATAAGCAGGAACGAGGTTTCACTGCCGATGGAAACGGGAACGCAAATGGCACACGCACATTACACGCACAAGACACGAAACATTCGCACTACACGCCGACGAACGCAGTGTAGCACACGCTGTATTGAACCAATGGTGAAAGAACAGCGCGAATGCTCCTCGGTGAACAGCGGCGGTCTCCCGACGGCTCTGAGCAGTGTCGCATAGACGAAATGCCCGTGCTATCGTTGTCACCGAGCGCGTTCAAATCCGGGCACGCAAAAAGATTTTTGCGCTGAATTTCACCTTGAGATATGGGTCAACGCCGTCAACGTCAGCCTGTGAGCCCCACGAAAAGCAGAAACTCGAGCAGTTACACCTACGCCGCACCTCAAATGGTACGCCGCGGCCCGCTGCTGCCGCCCGGTTTGTAAACACGCTGCCTGGACAAGATGGCCTAATTAAATTAAATTGATTTTAGGGAAAGGAAATGGCGCAGTATCTGTCTCATATATCGTTGGACACCTGAACCGCGCCGTAAGGAAAGGGATAAAGGAGGAAGTGAAAGAAGAAAGGAATAAAGAGGTGCCGTAGTGGATGGCTCCGGAATAATTTCGACCACCTAGGGATCTTTAACGTGCACTGACATCGCACAGCACACGGGCGCCTTAGCGTTTTGCCTCCATCGAAACGCAGCCGCCGCGGTCGGGTTCGAACCCGGAACTCTGGATCAGTAGTCGAGCGCCCTAACCACTGAGCCACCACGGCGGGTACAAGATGGCCTCCCGATCGAGAAAAACCGTGTGACTTCCTCCACATTTTTCTCCAATTTTGTTGTATGGGAAGGGCCTCTCCTGAGTTTTTCCTTCTTCCATGGCCCTTACTCTTACCTGCCCTTACGCGCTTAACCGCTAAGCAACGTATTCGGTGGCGACATCTCTGGGCGCCACTGAAAGGCCGCACACTCACTGAATAAAAATAGCGTGTGTCGAAGATGGCAATTGAAGCAGGGCCTTTAGCGTTTGAGGCTGACATGCTACCACTCCGGCACGACGGCTCAACATTTAATCCTGAATAGAGGCTCATCTAGTGAATGCACGGGTTTCATATATTCATTCTTCCAAGATCCAGATGTCGCCTCCGTTTCAAACGTATATCCTGGCGTAACAGAGCTAGGCTGTCAGCAATTTTTTCTGCGAAAGTTGTTTTATATTTATAAATATAACATGTTTAAATAGTACAGATGTTATATAATGTGAATGTTTTAACGCAAATTCTTCGGCTAAAGTAATCACGCAATGTGACACGCACAGTCTGCGTCAGAAGTACAGACGTATACAGTTCGCCTATACATAGGGCAGACCCACTCCCGCCGATGGGTTCACGCTTAAGGTTCCGGCGCCGCGTATTCGCTCAGTTTTCCTCCTGCGTTTTAAACTCGCGGGCTTATCTGCTCCTCCGGCCTGGGGGAATGTGAAAAATGTAGCGGCAGCGTTGCGCATTCTTTGAGCGAAGAAAAGCATCCTCGGCGCAAGTGACAGAGAGAACAACGTCCTCCGCAGTTGCTAAAACAGACGGCGTGTCACATTCTTACGCTGCCTGATCGCTTTAGCTTAAGCATTGGCTTTGTTCTCGGCACCGCTGTTTGCTACACAATAAAATTCTTGGAGAAGCTAATGTCTGCAGGAGCTATTTTCCCACTCCGCCTCTCCCTTCGGCGCACTTCTCCTTAGCTGGCCATGAAATTCCACTGTGCGGGAGAATGCGATGAGGAGGCAGTGGTGCCTTCAGGAGAGGAGAGCTGTTCTCGGCCTCTCGGCGTGCCTAAAACAGGCGTGTAGATCGGAGAACAAGAATGCGTAGCTACTCCGCCGTAACATCTCAATGGCGCCAAGGACACTGTCTGGTCTCCCCTCCTCCTGGCGCGCTGATCGCATAGACGCACAGCTCAGGCACGAAGAGGTCATCTGATCTTGATAGAGAACCGCAATATTGCTGATGCAGTAAATATTTATTAATGCGTTAGCGTGTGAGGGTTGAGTGCAAGCATAATTGGTGACAGCCCTTTGGCAGTAGATAGCGGCAAGCAGCAACCCACCCACCGGGCTGCGAACGAACTTTGTATACTACCTATACGAGCTTAGTGTACTACCTCTTATATAACGAACCTTAGTTTGCCACCTTAACTACCATTGTTGAGTTAAACTCGGATATAGGAAACCTTAACGTACCACCGTGAATATAACAAAATTTAGTACGCTAAGCTCGTATATACCGAACCTAAGTATGTTACCACGAATAAACCAAACTGTCGTGTGGTAAGCTTTGATATAACGAACTTTCGTATGTTACCTCCGATATAACGAACCTATGTATGCCCCCGCGGATATGACGAACTTCTGTGTCTGCGCCCGGATGTGACGAATTTTGTGGGTTTACCTTAGATATAACGAATTTAATGTGCCAACCCCGGACATGACAAAGATTTCGCTGCTAAAGCAATAAAAGAATCCACTTAGAATCACCTAAGACTTGTTTCTGCGTCGTCCCGCAAAGGAGCGCAATGAAAAGAAAAGAAGAACAAGGGGGCATTTGTGCTCCATTCTGTGGAAGAATACCAGTTGACCAAGTTGTGAGGCAACGCAGATATCAATTTTTGCTGCAAATCTAAACTCGCAATGTTTTTTTTTTCGTGAATGCACCTCCTTCAGGCCAGCTTTTCTATATTTGCAACAGTACCATTACAAACAACTTCGAAGGTGCAAAAAAGCAGCAACACAAGAAACAGCACAGGAAAGTGTGGCTTGCCATGGAATGGGAAATAAGCCGTATTTAAACTTCTCCGCTTCCCAGCACGAATACCTGAGGTACGCCTGTACGAATATGGTGTAGGGATGATGTGTTGTTTTTTATGAAAACCGCCTGTTGACGGTTGTTGATATTGGTTGAAAATAGAACAGACTTTCAAATGAAAAGCGTAATGTTTTAGTTTCTCAAAAAGGATAGTGGTCTACGGTGTCAAAAGCTTTTCTTACATAGAAAATATGATTGGTGCATGTTTTTCATCGTTTAATGATTTGTTGATTACTTGAGTCAAGGAGAGAATTGCGTAAGATGCTGAGTAATTCGGCCAAAATTCATGCTGCGGCAGGCATAGTAAACTGAACTTGCTGAGAAACTTAAAAACATGACTCGCCAGAACTTTATCGAAGATTGTAATAATATTGCTGAGAAGAGAGATGACACAATAACTCGATGGACCACAATGGTCACCATACTTCTGTAATGGAACTAATTCAACTACTTTAAGAAGGGAAGGGTAGTTGCAACTTGTAATAATAATATTAAATGGTTTTTTGGGGAAAGGAAATGGTGCAGTATCTGTCTCATATATCGTTGAACACCTGTACCGCGCCATAAGAGAAGGGATAAAGGAGAAAGTGAAAGAAGAAAGTAAGAGAGAGGTGCCGTAGTGGAGGGATCCGGAATAATTTCGACCACCTGGGGATCTTTAACGTGCACTGACATCGCACAGCACACGGGCGCCTTAGCATTTTGCCTCCATAAAAACGGAGCCGCCGCGGTCGGGTTCAAATCCGGGAACTCCGGATCAGTAGCCGAGTGCCCTAACCACTGAGCCACAGCGGCGGGTGTGCCAACTTTTACAGAATGATTAATTAACCTACATAAATCTGGCCTAGTGCTACCATTTTCTCTTCTTTCTGTCTTTACTTTATCTGTTGCTTAGACATTTGCGGAAGAGGGCACTGAGGTTAAAAGCTCAGTGTAGCCTGACGGGGTCTCAGCCCCCTGCTATTCCGGCATCATGACGAAACCATTTCGCTATACCGGCACCGTGACCAACGCACTAGAGAGACTGTGGAAGCCTTCTTCATCAGAAAGAAAACACGCACGTGTATCAGCACGCCACTTTTCACAGTGTATGATACAGAAGCATGTTTCCTGTATAGCCCCTGATGTGTCACAGGTCGTTTCAAAGAGCGCCATGGGTGATTCCTTAGTTGACTGCCTTACGGTTGCTGGACATGCGCCGTAATCTGACGCGATATATGTTGATTCCTTCTGAATAAAGTTTCAGTGTACGCGTACGTGTATGTTTCTTCATACTACGGCCCTGTTCGCGCTTTATTTTCTTTCTTAAAAAATTAAGTCACCCAACTCGTCCAACCTTCCATTCTGCAACCAAAACATTTAACTGCTCTGTGCGTGCGAAGAACCCGCATATGTACACCGTTATCCACGCTTGCAAAAATACTGAAGAAAAAACCTCTGTAAGAACCTCAAAATTGCGTTGTCTCTAGCCGGTCCTTAAAAATGCTTTCTACAAACTACAGACCAGCGTCGAGGTAGGCATGATTTTTCATAACAAGAGGATCTGGGAATGACTTCAGTTTTTGAGTCCACTGCTACATCTGAAACAAATAAGTTTGAACCGTGCTACTGAGACTAGTCGAAATTACGCAGATGAGGGAGGAAATCTGGTGTGGAGGAGTTGCGTGGAAAGATAAACGGTTCGAAGGAGTATACATGGTCAGAGAAGTAGATTTAATAAATGTGCAAACACTAATATCTGTCCAAGGCCGTTAACGCAATAGCCGAGTTTTTTAAAGCATCACAGACTCTGTTGGTCGCACTCTCTATGGGTGTGATTTCGTTATGCGCTGAGACACTAACTTCTGTCGGGCGTACAAAATTTTCGCTGACGGAAGGTCAGCAAACAGCGGTGACGACATTATTGCATTCGACGTGTAATAGAAATAGGTGCTGAGCGCTACACAGTACGCATCAATCCCTGGACACCTCTTTCAGAACGGTTTCGGTGAGCTGGAACAAATTCTTGGCGCAGCCAGCAGCTGAGACCCATGCCCACTACTCATTAGGACCAAAAGAAAAAACCTCCCGCACATTACAGACTAGGACAATCTCGTGCATTCTCCACTAAGAGAGTGACAACAAGACACGGAATGTCCATTGCAGTACTTCTGGCAATTTGCAATTGTGCTGATTTAATTCTAATTGGTTCGGGATAAATTCAATATTTTCTTTATGCAATTATGTATTTGCTGCCTCCAACGAGTTCACATTAACTCAGATTCTATGAGGGGCTCGCCCGAATTCTGCTTCACTGCGGTTACCTCGAGTTCTCTTCAAACACATGCGAACTAAGACTTCGTAAGCTTGCCAAGCAAGACCACAGTCTTCTAATTGCTTTATGGTCATGACACTTCCAAAGAAGTTTGGTTTGGGGACCAAAGCAGCCGGTAGAGGCGCCACCACCAATCGAGGATCGGTGATGGGTAGGCCAGACCGGCGGCGTATGGTGAAAATCTTCCTTCCACGCCCATGCTGTTATTGGTGCGAAAGCACAATTACCATGAATAAACCACGAGAAATATCTTGCAATGTTTGCGGGGTTGCGATGTTTCTTGTGTTTCTGCCAATTGAAAGAAAGAAACAAAATAAATCAAGTAAATATCTGTGACTGGGATTCGAACCCGCGGCTGCGTGAACGGATCTGCTTCGCTGGCCGCTGGGAAAGAGCGCTAGGCTATCACCGCAGCAGAACACGCCTCGTGTTAAACTGCAACATCGTCTTTTTCATCAACTACTACTACTATCAAACTAATATTCGCGCATTGAGTTACGTGGCGGTGGTGACGATAGCTGTGCACTGCATGCGTTGGCGCGGATAACAATGAGAAAGAAACACGGAACTAGAGCAGTATGTAATGGCATTGACAACATCGCTGCAGAAATGTGGCACTAGAGCATAGGCCGCCGCAATACATTGGAATTGCCGATGAAAAAGTTAAAGACGGTCATAACTGGCTCCCGTGGTCAGTGGACACCACAATAGCGCTTTCAGGTACGTGCCGGTAGTGTCCTCCTGGAAAAAAGTGTGCCTTCGCACATAGTTTCGTTTTTAGCAACGCTAAACCGCCAGCCATTTTTTGCTCTTTTAATCATTCATGAGTGATAGAAGCGGACGCCCTGCATCCATTACAGTTCCGTGGTCCTAACCTGCTTGACACTTTTACAAAAAAGAGCGCTGCCTGCAGCTCTTCGTAACCGTGATGGTCCGGAGGCACTGTAGAGACTTCGAATGCTTACTGTGACATTAAAACTTTGCCGAAAACTGCGGTGTGCTCAATATCCTACCACATACACGTGAACGAAACGCACTGTGCCGCAGTGCGCGGCAAGGCAAAGGCCGCGTTAGCAGACGGCACTAACCGGATTCGTCCTCCACTTGGCTCCTCACTCAGGTTCAGTGCACACGACCGCAGGTTTAGCTCCATGCTGCATAATACTATGGCATGGCTAAGCGTCTGCGAGAGCAGCGGCAGAACGCGTCAGAATGTCGTGCTCGCTGTTGCTGTGTGCGGCATCACGGCGTTCCTATTTCAGGAACACAATGCATTCGACTTCTCTCGCGAGGGTTGCGCAGCGAAAAGAGATCACTTGTTCACATTTTGAACTTCTAAATGGCGTATTTCGGGCGTTATAGCTTTGCCATTTTGCCAGCAGGGTGCCGCTGTTCATAAAGTGA
>NC_135499.1:121254812-121264812 GCF_052857255.1 Amblyomma americanum
AGTGAGCCCGAATGAGTGAACGCAGATTAGTCGTGTGTCGAAATGAGTGAGCCCAGATGAATCGTGAGTCGAAATGAGCGAGCCCAGATGAATGGTGAGTCGACATGAGTGATCGAGTGACCCTAGATGAGTCATGAGTCTGAGTGAGACGTGTGTCGCTGAGTTGTTGACCCCGGATGACTGGTTAGTCAGAGTGAGCCCAAGGGAGTTGTGAGCCTAAATGATTCCGAGTTCATAAGTTTGAATGAACCGGGGCATCTGTGAGTGTGTGTTTGATTGAGTAGTTAGTTCAACGAAACTTTTGTTAGGAAGCATATATATCCCACATATTTGCTCGTACTGAAGCCTACCTCGTCTACAGTCATGCCTCTATCTTCTGCTTGATCTGATTCAAATTTCGCAATTGTATCGCTTGAAGTAGGCGCAGTGTTATAAGTGATCGCTGGATGTTTCTCGCTCTGCATGAGCCGTGTTCATATTCCAACACTATGAACGCGGAGAGCGACCTTATGATTTAGAATCGCAACGACGCCCTTTTTTGTTTTTTGGAAGCGTATAAATTCCAGCAGCTTTTTCTGAGGGCTGCAGTGCCGCTTTCAGTCAAAGTATATCATCACAATGGCTACATTTAGTACGACCTTTCTCTTCTTGTTTCTGAGCTTGGCGTTAGGCAAAGTTTCAGCGCACTCGGCAATAACTACACACAACGCCTCCGGATGGGACGTAAGCACCAATTCCATATTTCATTCTGCTTGCACCAAAAATGTTTCATGCCGTGAGGCTGGAAATGCAGTTTATGGTTTTTCATATTTTTTTGTAACACAGTGGTTGAGGAAAGGGTCGCATGC
Organism: Amblyomma americanum; assembly: GCF_052857255.1. NCBI lineage: Eukaryota > Metazoa > Arthropoda > Arachnida > Ixodida > Ixodidae > Amblyomma > Amblyomma americanum. The sequence goes on from NC_135499.1 coordinate 121,255,661, forward strand.
GTTCACCTCTGGCAAACTGAGCAATGCATCTGAATATTGTTTCTGATTTTTTTCGTAACCACTCGAGTTTTCGAATGTTGCTTGTTTGCCGCTATTTCCATCGGATCGTTTTACTTTCTGTTTTGGGGCATGCGGCCATATGTCAGTACGATGACCGGAAGACGCGATCAAGCTATTATGTAGTCCGGCAGTCTACAAAGGCACTGGAATTCTTCCAAAAGACGCTATTTACTGCGCTGAATTGCACCCACAAAGAGCTGAATAGTTCGGCTGCGGCCATAGAAACAAGTGTATTGTGCGCTATCGAAGTACGGAATCATCGATACTATCGGCCGCGCAAAGTTTAAAGCTTACAAAGAAGCGTCGAGACGATATTGAAAAAGTACGTACAACCACCTAGAAAAATGCAGAAACAGTTTCGCGTGCCTGATATCATTCTAGATACAACTGGGCGTATCTCGCGTCGCAAACAGAGTGATAAAGCCGTGTGCTGGCGGCCTTGAGCAAGAAAAAAAAAATTAGAATGATTCGCACAGTTAAGACCTTCCTAATTAAGCAAGCACCCTATGCTTCAACAGAGAATTATTAAGACCGATAATAAATACTGAGAACGCGCACACCACTGTTCATCATAGAGCTTAAAATACCATATTTAGAATTGAAAATGCAAACAATAGTGTTAATCAAAACGCGTAAAAAGGTGTGAAGATATTACTAACAGCCCATCAGTAGATGCGTTTAGTGCCCTGGTTAGAGATCTCCAGTCGTTTCCCGGTAGTTATTCTCAGTTTCCACACTTTCCTATTCTGCCCTGTTTATTTTTACCGTTTTTCGTGTCTAGACTGAAATTACAGCGCTAACTACAGCCGGTTTTCTTTTTTTTTTGCTTGTCACAATGTTTGCAGCCTATTATTTGTACTTCAACTTGAATTCTAACATTTTGTAACATTTTGTACCATATGTTATTGTTCAAGTTGTTTTACTTGCCAATATGTGCACTACACCTGGTTGTATTATTCACCGCTCTTCCTGTTACAGTCCCTGATGGGACTTACAGTATAACAAAAAAAAGAGCACCCCTCCTGGACGACCAAGGCGCCGCTGCGATTATGTGGCTCCATCCGCTACTAGTTCGTAGTCAAGTCCTCGAAGTCGACGCATATCCCAGTACGGGCCAATGTAGCGGCGCAAAAGTTTTGCATTCAGTTCGCAGCGGCGAGTGGGTATCAAAAAATACACTGCCACCTCGCTGTTACTCCGCGTCTCGTCTTCGTTGGTTTCGGCCTCTGGTATGCATGCGCTGCTGACCTCAGAGAACCGTAGCGCGGCAAGCCTTCAGGCTCCTGCGCGCTAAAGGTAGGCGCCGATTTGAGGTTTTCTTCGTCAGTGATGTTTGGCAACATGGCGTCAAGCGTGGTCGCGGAATCCCTACCATGGGTGAGCCTAAACTCTGCCATCTTGTCTCCCGCATTGTGCTGTCGTAGGCGGAGAGCACGCAGGCTAGAATGACGTCCCATGTCTTGTGCTCTCCATCGACGCTCACAAGCAAGCATGGCGCCAATGGTCGTATTAATCCGTTCCGTGAGGCCAGTTTTTCTGGAGATGGTACGCAGTTCTGTGGCTGTGTCTTGTCTCACTGTAGCGCAGAATGGCCGCAGTCAGCTTGACTGTTGACGCTGTTCCGTTGCCCGTTACAAGTACCTCAGGCCGCCACCTCACAGGAGAATGCATTCCGCGTAAACTTTTTCTACTCCTTATGCTGTACCGTCCGGAAGGGTGTTTGCATCGACGCATCGGGTGAGGCAGTCAGTCCCCACTATTGTACACTTGTTTCCGGACGTCGACGTCGGAATAGATTGCAATAGGTCTATGCCAGTCTGCTAGAATTGTCTTGTTGCTATCATTGACTTCAGAAGTACGGCTGACTCGGCTGGTGGTGTCTGGCGTCGCTGCAAGTCTGGGCAAGTTATTACGTACTGTGCGACGTCAGCGGATTCCTGCGGCGCGTAATATTTGTCTTGAATGCGGCGTAGAGTGCAGGTAAATTCGAGTTGCCCAGCTGTCGATTCGTCGTGTGAAGCGTGTAAAATTTCTGCTGGAGAGCTTTTAAGATCGACAAGAAGGTACGCGGCCTTGGTCGGCACGAAGTTCTTCGCGACAATTTCCTGATGCAAACCGAAGAAGGCCAGTCCATGCTTGAACGCGGCAGGTGACGGCGAAGACTTGCTTTCCGGGTATTTAATGAGTTTGCGTACGTAGAAGTCTAAGCATTGCTGTGGCACAGAAGAACTGTTGCTGATACGACTCAGAAAGGCGTCGTTATTGTCATGCTTCAGAGGTGCGTCGACAGGGGCTCGTGAAAGATAGTCGACATTGGTGCGCTTGTGTACAGGTTTGTAGACCACGCTGAATTCGAGTTCTGGAAGGTGCAAGCTCAATTGAGTGAGGTGGCAGGAGGGGTCCTTCGGATTATCAAGCCAGCATAGTGTATGGTAACCACACGCTACCTTGAGTTGTGGTCAGTGCAGATAAGGGCAGAATTTCGATGCAGCCTAGATTACGGTGAGACACCCATTTTCAGTCGTCGAATCATTAGCACCTGCTTTCTACAGGGAACGGCTAGCGTACGTGGTTACGTTCTCCATCCCGTCGCTTTTCTGAACGAGGACGGTACCCAGGCCTAGGCTGCTTGCGTCGCTATGAATATCTGTCTCGGCGTTTTCGTTAAAGTGCCCGAGGCCTGCAGAGCGAGCATTTTCATAGACAGTGAAGCTGCTTGCAGTCTTCCGCTTACGGCTCTTCCTTTTTCAATGGCACATCTGAATTCGTCTGCTGTGTCAAGGGTTCACATTTGCGCGAAATGTTCTTGACAAACTGGCGGTATTGCGTGCAGAGCCCCAGGAATCTGCGCAGTTTTCTTCTCTGCCAGGTGCAGAAACTGAGTGAATGCAGCTGTTTTCTCTCACCCTGAGCGTACTCCATCCTTGCTTACAGTGCGGCCAGAGTTGCAGCTCCTGACAACCGAGGTGGCATTTTGCTCCCTGAGTACTCTCCGAAGCCTTTTCGGGTTATCGTCTTAGTTCGAAGCGAAGACAATGCTGGAGCAACAAAAAAAGTATACTAGCCCTTGAGGCTGCTAATAATGTGTCCATTACACGCTGGAACGTTGCTGGAGCAACAAAAAAAGTCCAAATAGTATTGCCTTCAAATAAAACACCTCTTCCGGCTTGTGAAGGTGGTCTTCTTTCGACACCTTTAATCGATTTCAGATCGCCCATACGCGCTCTTTAGATCCATGGACGAGAAGTACTTGCCGTTGCAAAAGGGCCATCGAAGCGAACACAAAGACTTCAATCTTTCTTTTTGGCGAGGAGGATGACCGATGCTCCATGAGGCTTTTCGGAGGTAGGATGTCGTCGTAGCGGAGCATTTCCTCGACTTAAACCCGGATGACTTGGCGTTCATGTGCCGCATACAGTAAGAGCTTTGGCGGAGAGGGCGGGTGCCTGCACTGTTATATTTCGGTACGATGCAAAAGAGGTTCCTCGGAGCTTTGAGGAGCCAGAAAAACTGTCGCTGAAATTTTGTAGGGGGTTCTACAAAGGTTGCCTGTGCTGCGGCAGAGCCAGGTTGATGTGGAATGCAGGCTTCGGAGTTTGGGTCAGTGGGATCGTTGACTCCTGGTTTGACAGGGCGACTGTATGGTTCATCTAGGCTATTTCTTCCAACAAAGTGATTGTCGTATTATTTGTAGTGTCGTGTCGTGCTGCAGTTAAGTTTACGAACTTGTCTTCTCTTTCATTGTATGTAATTGAGCTGTTTATAAACGACGCAGAGATTTGCAAGGAAGTTTTTCAGCACTGCGACGGATGTGCCCTGCTTTGGTTCTGGACTTTATAAACATCATAAGGCTTTCGTGTGTACGGAATCTCCTGAAAACTCCCCAGGATTTTTTTTTGTTTCTTGTTCGCGCCAGACCTTGTTATAAAGTCGTACTATTCCTGACGATTACGGCACTGCAGGGCGCGCAGCCTCAACGATACAGGTCTCGAAAGTTTTTGTTTAGTCTATTGACATTAAATTAGTCGAAAAATATTTCCTCCTGGATGGCCCTTTTATAAAGCAGTGGCCTATCGGCTAATTGCTGTTTCTAGCGGCATGGTTTCCTAGGGAAGGTTGAGGGTGAGGATGATAAGGTGATTACCAAATAAAGGTGATCGCTTCCGCAGAGATTGCTCACAGCATTCCACTTAAAACCAGTGAGTGCCGGATGTGAACTAAAAGACAGATCTAAGCGACTCATTTTACCTGAGTTCGGGAAGCAGTAAGTATGCTTGCCTGTACTGATCAGAGAGACATAGTTGCACAAAATAAAATCTTCTAAAATGCGGCCTCTACTGTCTGTCAGTTCACTTTTCCAAAACGAACAGTGCTTATTGGAATGCTCTACTATAGTATATCGCTCTGGTATGTGATTAAAAGTGCTTCTGCATCATGGAGACTTACAGTGAGGTATGGTTGGAGATATATTAAGCATACTGAAATTGTTTTAAAAAAAGAACGGTGTCCGCAACTACTTCATATTTCGTTTTCAGCTTGAATTCTTGGGTTGCAACACCGCTCTGGATTACGTATGCAATGCCTCCAGGTAGCGTAGTCGACTCCTCTCGGTCTCGTGAAAGAATTTATACCTTTTAAAAATATTGTTATGTACAGGTCCCTTGTTGGTCTCCTGTATACATAATACTACAGGCGACAGTGAATTTAAAACGTCTTTTACATCACTATAGTTCGTTGTGGATTAAGAGAGCCAGGAAGATTTTGAAGATAATTTTAAAAAACCGAGAACTCTAATTGTTTGGGGCCTGTTACTAGGAATTTTTCTTTCTTCTTTCTGTTCCAAACAGCTGCACCTTCGCCGCAGCGAAAGTGAGCTTGGAATTCTGTCCGTCGCCTCACTGGAGGCGCTCGAGTTGCCCGGAGAATCCCCGCGCAGAGAGTTTTCGGGCTTCTCCCGAGGGGGTGGGGGGGGGACCTTGCTGGTTGCCGACTTGGTTGCCGGCGGGCCGTGTTTCAGGGGTGATATAGTAGTTTTCATTGCGTCGGCCAGAGGCACGGGTGCTAATGCCTCAGCCTCACTGAGTGTGAGCAGGGCAGGTGCCAAAGGCAGGTGGGATGGGCCGCATCCACACACAACATCGGCGAAGCTTATAGGGGCGGTGGAAGAAGTTCAGTGTCAGTGTGCATCGCCTTCATGCTTCTCCGAAACTGACGTCTCCTTCGTTTTCACAGTCGTTTCTTTTTTCTTCCAGGATTGAAACAACGTTTAGTAGGCAGCGTGCTCTCCCTCACAGCTTGCACAGTGTAGCGCAGCGTAGTTCTCCGGAAGGTGATCCCTCGAAGTGCATTTCGCGCACGTTTATAGGCCGCGGTAACTCTGTGAGCCCTGGCGAAACCTCTGGCACTAGAAACATCTCCTGGGATTAGAAATGCAGTGTCGGATACTTACCTTCAGGTATCTCATTTCGACGGCATCAAGCAGTGTGCTAGTGCTGAATGTGAGGGTGAGATGATTTCCATCAACTTTTTGTTATTCTTACCGGTTTTGATTCGATGTGCATCTCAGAAAACTGGCGGATCGGGCTAGTTGGCGCACGTTTGCCATTTTTCGATGCGCTAAAACAACAGGGACAAAGAAGGAGCATACATGGACGAGCGCTACTGCCAACTGTTTATTTCATGAAAGCGCAAGTGCTTTATACAGTGGTCAAAGGCTACTACGACAGGGCAGAAGACTGTACGTGCGCGATAAAAAAGTGTAGCTGCCGAGATTGACAGGAACCGGAAAACATGTGCAAAATTACGTACATGCACTGAGGAATGCGAGTTATTTTTTTTTGGCAATGAAATGGACGGAGGGCTGACTCAAGTGCTTCCCAGTAATGCTATATTATGTGCTTCGATAATCTCTCGTGTAAGTTGATCACGACTACGTCCGATAATACGACACTGATTTTACAATAAACCACAGTTCCGGCGCTTACAGCAGTGAATCGCTAGGTTGCTTCGCAACGCATTTCTAGCATTATTGTTGTGCTGGCGTAGCTGGTCGTTGAGACAACAGCCTGTTTGCCCAACATACTTTTTCTCATAATATACAGGGATGCAGTAAACGATACAATCAATACAGTTCACGTAGGCAGTTTGGTGTTTAAGGCCACATGTTTGTTTGACATAGGGGCAGGGCTTCGTCAGCTTGCAAAGCTTGTTCAGCTTATGGGGGGCCGTAAACACAACTCCCACGTCTGCTTTCTGCGCGATCTTTTTCCAAGTTGTGGGAGACACTGTGCACGTAATGAAGCACACAGCGATAAGAAAAAGCTTGCGGAGCTCCCTTACGTGCCCAGTGTCTCTCACAAATTGAAAAATATGTGGAAACGTAAAAGGCACATGCGTGCTGCACAGTGTCAGCGCGCATTAAAGATTTTCATGTAGTCTGCATTAATCCGGAATTCTACACCGCAGCTTCCCTCAAATAGTCCATGTGTCGCTTCGCAGCGGTAAACTGCACAATTCTCATTCATTGCGGCTTCAATATCGATTCTGTGCCATGGGCTAATTTAGTACAACAAAAAACCTTGCTGGGAGATGTGATTTTGTGTATTCACAAGATTAGGCACAGAAACCATTTAGTCGTGACTCCATGAACAATTTTCGGGTAGCCAGGAGGACTGACCGGGGCAGCAGTTCTGACAGTTACTGCGTCTGCTTGGACGATGACCATGCAGACTTCTACGTATACTTCCTGATATCGGGATAAGTGGAGGTTACAGTCACCATTATATTTGATAATAGTTGACAAGACGGAGGCCCTGTGGCTCGCTGGGTGATAAGAGTGGATGTTCAGGAAATGACAGGTATCTGTCGGTTCGCTGCATACACAACACACCACGCGCAGCCTGCACTTAACGCATGGCCGAGTAGATAGGGCAATATCATGTTTCCCCGATCCAGTTGATCTTAGAAGAATATAGCAACATGACGAAGAGGAAGTAGTTGTGAATGATCAAGAATAAACTAGTCTTAATAAAACATAGAGCGATGCATGCGACAAATTGGTGGAAATGCACCATGATGCCTTCGTCTCTGGTGTTTCAAGTATGCATTCAAATTTTTCATTTTAGTTCGTTTGAAGCATAGCTGATGCGTTTCCAATTTCGCGTGTCAAACACGCAGCTAAACTGCCTGATTGCTGCTTTCAATTTTTCAGCTTCATCAAGACGGAAAGTGGGAATAGTTTCGTTTTTTGTTTTGACATTGCGCTCGTAGCAATTCGAGAAACTCTGTGCACAAATCAACAATGGAACTTTGCGTTGAAAAAGCGCACTGCAAGGAGGCCGTAATAAGTATAGTCCATAAAATTTCGGCAACTCCGAACAGAAACTTTTTATTGCACAACTGTGCCAGCTCTCATGATTCCAACCCATGACAGAGATTCAAACCGTTCGGAATAGCAGGCGTTCCGCACCAAATTATCTGATTTTAGTAGCTCACACGGCAGCACTGTTTTCCATTAGCCTCCATGCCAAAGGCGACGTTTTAGCTTTAAAAAAGGCTATGTTTGCTCGGCAGTTCAGAAAAGAAAGTCACGAAGTCTTGTTTGTGTTCATGGTTCTTGTTCTTTGCTTATTGTTATTTCAGCCACATTACAACAACGAGCTGAACACTTTGCGTTTATTTTGCAGTTTATTAACCAGAACTACTCCCTGAACTTGATAAAAAGGAACTTTGACCCATCAGGGGGCCAAAATGCTACAAACTGCACCAGCGCCTTCACAGTTTGGAAGAATGTTTCTGATCACACATCTTATCAAAGCTTGAAGTACTACAATATGACTGCGAGCTCATGGTAAGCCACCGATTTCTTGGCCTATTCTGAAAAAAATAATTGTATAAACGTCAGCGTGGTCAGAAATTGCAGACAGTCTTGCTTAATCATGCAAGCCACCGCGAGATATTTTGAATAGGAGTTTAGCTTTTGTGAGTAAGACATTAATGCCCGAACGAAGTTATGCAATTTTTTCCCTCTACAGTTCTGCGTCAGTAATCGCTCATCTCTGGGTAGTTTCTCTCCGAATTCGAAATAACACAAGAAACAAGTGTTTTTATCATAACATTGGGTACCCGACGGAGGCTTCCCTTTTTGGGGTTTGACCATTTTGTCTTGAGTTGTCAAGAATTCCATCTCTTTTTCTCCTTTCTGCGTGTATTCGACTTCCGAAGTGTCTCAGGAGTGCCTAAACTGTAAAACTGTACGTTAAGCTTGCATACAGTCGTTCAACGCTGCTGTAAAGCAAGATGGTAGCATTATCAGGTTTTCAGAAATATATGCATTAAAAATTAGGGGTAATGGTCCAATAGCGTAAAATGGCGCTCCTTCAGTGACCTGGGGCCACCTTTGCGTATCACTTCGCAGACAGGGACAGTTTTTTATTGTGTTTTTAATTCTTTCTTACGTTTTTATTTTTCTCCATCAATTTTTACTTCTCAGTTTTCCATTTCATTTGATTCGTTTTTACTTTCTCTGTTATTTTTTATTTATTTATTGTTTTCTATTATTATTATTCTTTTTTACTTTCTTATATATGCAACGTCATGCTCTTCGGTATTTGCTCAGGAGCCTGTGACGTCACATTCTCATCAGCCCGTAGCAACTTCGTGGTCACGGCACAGGGGTCGCCACCGAATGTAATTTCGTTCCCGAACTCACGGAGAAGCCGCCAAACGTCAACTCTAAAGATATCGTGTTACAAATCTAGGGGCGAGGAGAAAGCAAGGCTCAGAACAAACACGACTCACAACCAAACTTTATTCGGAAAGCCAGGCGTTAATCAAGGAGTGTTAAAAGGCATAAACAATAATCTGATAAAGTAAAAAGCATAAAAACGAACGAAGGAGCAAGCGACGCTCAAGAATCGAAAAGAAAAACGAGCTCTTCGTCAGACACACAAATCGAATATTTACTAGTGCAGTTTTGCTTCTCCTTTCCAATATGAAAGCCTTCAATCATTTTTCGCATGGTGTGATTAATGTTGATGTCATGTAACTGCATGTTCGCAGCAGTCCAGTGCACTTTCTTTTTTTTCCTATTC